>NW_024884013.1:0-29101 GCF_019059575.1 Amphibalanus amphitrite | reverse complement strand
GCACGCACGTAGAAGGGACTCCAAGATCTTTCTGGGTAGTTTTGGTGCGGCAAGGCTACCGGAGTATACATAGTCAAGTATAATGTCTATAGTCCTCTCGACCGGCACGTTCGTAAACAGGCTAGTGACATCGAGCGAGGCCAGGACACCCTGCGGTTTGTTTACATTTAGCACGTCTACGAAATCCTCTGCAGAACGAATGACATGATCAGTGGGAATGTACGGCGAGATCAGAGAGTTGAGACTTTTGGCCAGATGGTACGTAGGCGACGGGATTTGAGATATGATGGGCCTGATGGGTTTGTCTGGTTTATGGATTTTCACATTGCCATATAGGTATCCAGGACGGTACTCACCGGTGATCTTGCTGAAATGTACATCACCTGCTTTTGCATTTGCCGCTTCGATGAGCTTATTAAGCTTCCTTTTCAATTCAACTTTAAGCTTCGCTTGTTCAAATCAACAAGCGAGGAGTTATCCGGTCGTATGTGCGTCGAGCTCTGACTCATTGTTCTACCTGGCCACTTATCCACAGTGAGCTGCGACGAGTGAGATCGATGCTGGTGAACAATGGATACAGTAACAGTGACTTTGACGACGTATCACGTGACCTTATTGACAAGTACATGACAAAGTCGACCAACATGACACAGAACAAAAATGACCAAGCTACCAACATAGACATATACTACAGAAACACCCTCACACCATCCTGGAAAAAAGATGAAAAAGCCATGCGTGACATCATCACAAAAAACGTCACTCCAGTCAATCCTGAGCACCGCATACGCTTCAAAATTTCCTACAAGTCACCACGGACCTCCTCACTCATAATGCGTAACAATCAACAGACCACTACACCACTACAAGAAACCAATGTAGTATACCGTTTTAAGTGTTCTACCGGGGACTGTGCAACCCGCAACGTATACTACATTGGTCACACAACTACATCACTGAGCCGCCGACTGACTATGCACTTACAAGACGGAGGACCCAAGGCACATCTTCATGACCAGCACGGAACCCGACTCACGAGAGACTTACTGACAAACAACACCACAATAATAGCGCGACAAAACGACAAACGACGACTGGCCATCACCGAAACCATCATCATCCGCGACACATCACCCATCATCAACACACACATGAAAACTCTGACAAACATTCCACTGTTCGACAGACAAATGATGTAATGTGTGAAAGTCTAAACGATGTGTCATCTGTGAATTATGATGGTTTGTTGTTGTTATGCGCGACCCAATGTAAATATTCACGGTAACGATGTTAAGACCTGTGTATTTAGCTGGATGTAGATTTGTGTTCGAAAGAGTGGTGCCATGATACAAATAGGACGATGTTTGAAGAAATGTTAATATTTTATTCATCTGTGACATATATTGCGCGGCATCATTTGTGTATATCCATTTCTCTGATGATGATCAATGTTGATCGAAAGCTAAGATAAATATAACAGCGAACGAATTATGAACGAACTTTAATTTACATCCTAATGAGTAACCGATTTACGACAACTTTAATCTCGATCGCAGCCATTGCTTCTTTTGGTGAGTTGCTTTTCTCGTTGAACGGTGAAGAAAGAAGTACCGTCCGACGTCTCGAAAATGAAACAAAAAAGCTGAATAACACCAAACATGCTGTCGTGTTTAATGACATATATATATATATATATATATATATATATATATATATATATATATATATATATATATATATATATATATATATATATATATATATATATATATATATATATATATATATATATATATATATATATATATATATATATATATATATATATATGCAACGCCTATGGCGTTGCAGATAATGGGATGTCGGATGCCATCAAGTAGGTCCTGATTTGTACATCGCTATGCACCCATCGACCAGCGCAATAATTAGTTAATTGCCTTCGCTTCACATCATAAGGCTCGCATTTCACCAAACAGATATCCTACATCAAAAATCGTATTTGTTAGGAATCGTTAATGTTTTTTCGAAGCATGTGTGAGTAGTAGATTGAGGTATGATGGTCCTCTTGGTCGCATATGCCTACAAGAGTCAACAAGAGCCTAACATTTACTTGACGGTCTGCTGCAATTGATTCATAGCACGTGAAACGTCAGCGAAATTCATATTCCTTTACAGATGGCAGGGGTGTCGTTTGTACAGAGGTCGCTGATGGGCACGGGTCAATGCCGCAGTCGTGGGCGGAGCCTAATGTCATATGACGTATGAAAGCCTCTATCCAGGATGGAAAAACAGTTAACATTACGAGTCAATGACAAGTGCCACAAATATTTAAGTGACAACAAAATGTAACAGGGTGATTTTTTTACTTGTTAAAAAGTAATGAGGTCTAGTGGGGTTAAAATGCAAATATACCTTGCAAAATTATAAGCCAGGATGACGAGCATTCTGGGACATTTTGATTTCATGCAGACACGATGCGAAGGAACGTCCATCGTGTATTTTACTTGTTCTTGAAGTTACCCCCTCGCTCACCGACACGAATCAGTCCGCCTGAGCACGTGTTGAACAGCACCATGGACCATGGGCGTAACCACCGCGCTGGAACGCTGGAAATTCCAGCCCATTTTTGGGATGCTGAAATGCCGCCCCCGGTAGAGGAAGTCTGCAATTGCGGGACTCACGGACTTCAAAACCAAGAAAAAAAAAAACGGCACTGCTCGGTCCACCATACGCCTGACCTCAACGTGCCGCTCCTCACTAAAATAACTAGGTGCCCTCTACATGCCGCCCCTCCCAGATGTCCTTCCGCCCCTCCGCACCGACTTCCCCTCAAGTTCCTCGGAGCTCTCTATGTGCCGCCCCTCACAGAACCCCGCCGCACTCAATGTGCCGCCCCTCCGCATATAGCTCATCTCCGTCTGTGCCGCCCTCCCCAGAGTACCTCGGCGCTCTCTATGTGCTGCCCTCGCCACAACTTCCCGCCGCCCTCAATAAGCCGCCCCCCCTCCCAATGCTCTATCGCCATATGTACCCCCCACCCCCCGAAGTGCCTTGGCGCCCTCTATGTGCCGCCCCTCACCACAAACCCCGCCGCCCCCAATGTGCCGCCCCTCCCCACAACGCTTTACCACCGTCTGTGCCGCCCTCCATAAACGCCTTGCCGCCCTCCCCAGAGTATCTTGGCGCCCACTATGTGCCGCCCCTCGCCACAACACCCCGCCGCCCTCAACAAGCCGCCACTCCCCACAATGCTCTATCGCAGTCGGCGCCACCCTCCCAAGGCACCTTGCCGCCGCTACGTGCCGCCCGTCCCCAGACGCCTTTCTGCCCTTTACGCGCCTCCCCTTCCCAGAATGCGTCAAAACGTTTAATGATTCGCCCCTCCCTATAACGCTCCATCGCCGTCTGTGCCAGGCCCATGTCACTCTACTTTTGATGACATCATAAGGGGGCCTCAGGACAATTAATGGCGCGGTGCGCCACAATCGCTCCCAAGCTACTTACCAACAGCTGCCATTTTTGAAAATACTATTTTGAAATAAAGTTTCAAATAATGAAAATATTGTAATAAAGTTGTAGCTTAAATCTATACCATATCTAAAAACTTACTGAAAAATGATTTATTCATAGTAAAAATATAAGCTCGATGCGTTTTTACGTTGCTTTCCTGCTGCTGCAGAGGGTTTTTAAATCGTCTGTATCTTAAAAACCGGCCATTTCTAAGCATATTGCTACTCTTTTTTGTCGCTGGAAAATTGGTTGGGCTTTCCATTGACATCAACGGTTGAGCGGTATGTGTAGAGTGCCATCAATAATCTTCAAATGAAGTTAGTCATTTTTACGTTGTAAAGGAATGGAGTACCCCTTGCGAGCATCAGGGATGACGTCACTCAGGATCTGTCTCTGATTGGTCGGCGGGGGAGTGACTGTACCTTCTATAGATGGCCTTGGTCTGTGCTGCTCTCGTCAGGCGCTGTGCCACCTCTCCCCGGAATGCTAGCCCTCGCTGGCCCGGGGGGGGGGCGTTTTTCGCCCCTAACCCTGGCGAATATTTGCGATAGCTCAGTCAGGGGTGCTTAAATTGCTGCTGTTTACATATAATAACTACGCATTGACTTGGCGAATTGTGCTGAAACGTCTCCGATAGGTGAACAATGAACATCGTGCGGACCGGGGGATTCATAATTCCATGGCAAGGTATCACAGTTTGGTTGCTTCTCTTAACGTGCGCAAATGAAGGACGTGCGCACGTTTTGGCGGGCTCTGTATGCTGCCCAACACAAAGTGTTACATTTTGGGCTCGATAAGTCTAAGGGATTCGCCTATGCGAATTCAGCCCATGAGAGCGTCAGGTGAGACGCTCTGATCGCAAACAACCATCGAAGTCGCGAAATGGCCCTGTGTGATTGCTTGATGTAAACATTCCGAGCCAACGAGTAGTGCCCTGAGCGCGCAGCAACACTCAAGAGTAAAGCTGAGCACTTGAAAGAGTCCTCGGTCTACTGTGGGGCCCTTGAGTGGGTGGGGTCTTTGGCTGGATCCCGTCCTGCAGGCTCACGCCTGGAATGGGTTCTCTTTAGGCAGGCTCGAAAGCTTAGAGGCCATCAGAGGCCGGTGTGGGGCTCTGAGAGTTAAACGTGGCTGCTTAAAAGTTGCGTACTGCTTTCAGAAGGCCTGTGCGTTGGGCACCCAAAGACCAGCGTGGTGCCTTAAAATGCCAGTGTTACGCCCTCAGAGATGCACTGGTCAAGCCCTTTGAGGTTCTCAGAGGCGTCGGCGTGGTGCTCTCACAGGCGGGTGTGTGATCCGTTGAGGTTTTGGCGTGATACCCTCAGAGGCCGGCGTCGCGTGGTGCTCTTAGAAGCTGGTGGGGGCTTCCAAAGTCTTCAGTGTAGGACCCTCAGAGTCACCGGTGAGGACTCTCAGCATCACCGGTGAGTGGCCGGGCCGTGGGCAATGAGCCGGTATGGGACCCTCAGAGGAAGGCACCGGTGTGAGACTCAAGAGAGGTCAGTGTGAAGCCTTTACAGTTGCCCGTGTGGGGCAGTGAGTGCACTGGCGTGGTGCCTCCTGAAGGCCGGTATGGGATTGAAGCTTAGCGAGGTGATATTAGGACTTAACCCTCGCCCGTATTGGTGTTTTTCCAGCCACGAACGTATGAGGGGGGGGGGGGTCCGTTGGCCCCCCCTTGCCGTTTCGCCCCTGATCGGCCTAGAGCTTCGAGGAAAAAACGAGCGTGTTGCCCGTGACAAGAGAAAGCCGATGATACCCAATTTTAAGGTCCTAGGTCATCGGTTGACCTTCCAGGTCAGGTCAATGACCCAAAAGTCGGGAAAATCGGGACCAGTTAGAACGTCGTAAAACGTGGTTACTATGGGGTTTTAGGGTGCTGATTACGAATATCATGTTAGTTATGATCATAGATGATGTCTTAATGCATTTAGGCCAGGTCGAGTCAGGTCAGGTCAGGTCAACCAGTAAGGGTTTTGCCGGGTATTCGTAGTAGGTGGCAACCGCCTCTGACAGCTTCGTAACATGTTACGAAGGCACCAAAACTACTTCGTAAATG
Source organism: Amphibalanus amphitrite (assembly GCF_019059575.1). NCBI lineage: Eukaryota > Metazoa > Arthropoda > Thecostraca > Balanomorpha > Balanidae > Amphibalanus > Amphibalanus amphitrite. The sequence continues at coordinate 23,532 of NW_024884013.1, read as the reverse complement.
TTCAAATGGTTGCTAAATTCGATTTCAGCTCCAAAAACCTAGCCTAGAAACATGTAAAACTCGAAAAAGTGAACCGAGGTCATCAAAGGTCAATGACCTGACCTGACCTTCCGGTTACCTTGACACCCACCCTAATGCATGGGAGCAACATCATATCCCATGTTTGAAAGTTTGAAACCACGAAAAGACTGCAAACGCGCGGCTAATGTGAGCCGACATCAGCCGAATCGCGATTCCGGCCAAACATGGTCTCGAAAATTAGGTCACAGGTCAAAGGTCATTAGAGTCAGGGTCATGAAATTTTCAGGGTAGGGGTAAAATTGATTAACGCGAGGGTACTGACAGTTTCGTCGCGATCCGCCGCTTTTTACGCGATTTATTTGCGAAAAACCATGGGGGGTCCGTTCGACCCCCCCCATACTGATACGGGCGAGGGTTAAGGCGAGGCCTTCGGTAGGACCGGTTCGGAAGCATTATTGTGGGGTCCTCAGAGGTATTATTGCTGACTGAGGCCAAAGAGGTGTCGGTGTGGACCCTCAGAAATGCTAGTGTGAGGCCCTGAGAGACGCCAGTGAGGTTCCTCACAGGCGCCGTTCTGGCCCTCAGAGACACTGGTGTGGGGCCGTCACAGACGAATGTGGGGCCCATAGAGGCTAGAGCTGCTGGTCTGAACCCCTTACAAGCCGGCAGGGGCTCTCAGAGACCAACAAGGGGCCCTCAGGCCAGCAAAGGGCTCTCATAGGCCGGCGATACCTTCAGAAGCTCTGTGGGGTCCTTAGAGACCGGCACAATACTTTCAAACGCCGGTGGGCCCTCAGAGTCGCCGATGTAGGGCACTCAAAAGTCACCGGTGGGTGGCCGTCAGATGCGCTGGTGTGGGGCCCTCAGAGGCGCCGATGTTGGGTCCTCAGAGCCGCTGATAAAGGTCCTAAAGAGGCACGGTGTGGGGCCCTCAGGAGTGCCAGCGTGGGGCCCTCAGAAGCACTGGTATGGGGCCCTCAGAGGTGGCAGTGTGGGGGCACTCAGAAGCGCCGGTGTAGGACCTGCACAGTCGCCGGTGAAGCCCTTCACAGGCGCCAATGTGTAGTCGCTCAGAGACACAGGGTCATCAGAGGCGCGAGCCGCTGTTGTGGACCCTTCATAAGCGGACAAGGGGATTTCAGAAGTCGGTGGTGCCTTGAGGAGCCCTGTGGGGTCCTTAAACACCGGTATGGTTTTCTCAGACGCTGCTGGTACCCTCCGAGTCACCAGTGTGAGGCCGTCAGAGCCACTGGTGTGGGGCCCTCAGGACCGCCGATACAGGGCCTTTAGAGATACTGGTGTAGGCCGTCAGAGTTGGGGGGCCCTCAGATACGCCGGTTTGGGACCTCATAGGCGCCGGTGAGGGCCCTCAGAGTCGCCGTTATGGGGCCCTCATAAATTTGTGTGGGGCTATCACTGGCGGGTTCGAGGCCACTAGAGGTGGCCCGTAATAGGCCGGTAAGGGCCCTCAGAAGCCAGCAAGGGACACTCAGAAGCTGGCGTAGGGCCTTTATGGAGAACTTAGTGTGGCTACTCAGGGGCCCATGGGATGTCCTTACGAGCCCTGTGGGGCACTTCTGAGTCGAAATATGACCAGAAATATGGTCAGTAAACCCTCAACGGCCAATTGGCGCCACAGGGCCCCTCGTGCCCGTGTGGGGGACCTTCGGGACCTGTTTAGGCCCTCAGAGGCGCCGGTGAGGGCTATCAGTCGCCATTACGGGGCCCTCAAAGAAATTGGTGTGGGACCGTCACAGACGGGTGTGGCCTGGGGCCCCTAGAGCTGGCCTTTAATGGACCGGTAAGGCCCCTCAGGCTGGTTAGGACGCTCTGGCCGGTAAGGGCCCTGAGGCCGGTAAGGGCTCTTAGAGACCGCTGAGCCCCCCCCCCCCGCTTTCGACGCCCATGGTCAGATCCCATTGCAATTGAACTCACCTGAATGAAGTGAACTATTGAAGAGTGTGCCTATCATTTATCAATCCGGTGCGTAGTAGCAAAGTCAAACTGCTAGCAGCGGGCTGACCACCCATCTTACGCATGCATATCTACCGCATAAAGTACCAATATCTCGAACACCAGAGCTGTGGCGTGTTCTCTGCGTCTGCCCCTTATAACGTGTAGTCAGTTGACTGCTGATTATTGTTCGTATTTCACAAAGCGTAAGAATTTGACACACAACAGCGACACTGTAAATGCCCTCAAGTACTCACCTCTGGCTCCCGAAACATAAGTGCCGCCCTTCCCTTGGCATTTAATGCCGCCCCCGGAGGGAGTTATTTCCAGCCCATTTTTTGAGGAGTGATTACGCCCCTGCCATGGACTCCCATATTCATTAGGCGGACTGAAAAGGCTCCTATCGCCCATTTTCAGCTCTGCCAGATATTTCCACTGTTTTCTTGTTATATCTGCCATAGCTGGGTCCCAAAACTAGAAGTTTAGGGAGGGCAGGTCGAGGATTTTGATACTGGCGGCCCTGATGGTGTCTGATTCGCTGTTTTTCTTTCTCCCTGAAGACTGATTCTTCAAAAGCTGCTCATACGCCAGATGGACCGTTTGAAGGTTATTTATGACTACAAGCTTGTTCATGCGTTATTTAAAGTCTTTCTGAGGTACCTACTTGATCATCGTATGCTTCGAACTGCCTCAATGCTTCAAAATCATCGTTTTGTGTCGTTCCTTACTGAACGGCGGTGGACCATGCGTGCCCGATTGGTGGGACATTTTCAGGCTCCATTGGGGCCGAGGCCGTAGATCAAAAGGGACAAATGATGACACCATACAAAATGTCCCAGATTTATCCAAGATTTATCTATCACGTGCATTACTTTTTTGCACGCGATTTTTCGATTTAGGGACCACCATTGACGTTTACTTTTTAACAGTTAAAAAAATCACCCTGTATTTGAAGAAAAAGTTTCGGCAGGTCTTGAAACAGCTATTTCCTAAATATGGTTGAAATTAGTCCACGCATTTTAAAATAATTGCGAAAAAATAGGGTCTCAAGGCGTCTGGCGTTAACCCGCGCCCTGGTGGGGGGGGGCTATTTTTTGCCCCCCCTCCAGACTTTTCGATATATCTCCAGAACCGCTGCGCCGATCGTCACCAAACTTTCAGTACCCTCCCGGACATCAATTTTACACATTGTGACCAAAAATTTATCCAAAGGCTATGATAGGTTGGCCGGAAATGACGTCAGAGTGACGTCATGTTCTGCCGTTTTCGACCCAAAAAAGGGTTTCGCGGGAAGAGCTGTCAGGCCTATAGCTTTGCAAATACAGAAAAACGATAAAGACATAAAAGCTGTAGAATCAACAGGGCTACAAAACTGCTATCTCGGATTTTTGAAATTTTTGGATTTTGACCCCCAAAAATCAAAAAATAGATTTTTTGATTATAATAGCCGAAAAATCCAAAAAGTTTTTTAAATTTCGAAAAAACCGGAATATATGTGATAGTCCTTACCGCCTTCTATCTACATACCAAATTTGAGATCGATACCTCTTTTTTTGGCCAAGTTACAGCGAAAAAACTGTTCAAAATTGATGACGTCAAATTTTCAAACTCAATTTTTTGCAATTCTAGACCTCGTAGCGCAAAACAAAGACCACCATTAGACTCCCCGTGACGAGCTGCATCGAATCAATACCCATTTTATGCAAAAATATCAACTTTGAAATTTGACCTTTTTGACCTGACCTTGACCTGACCTCCACCAGAAAGTGGCCTAAGCCGTACCTGATAGTCTTATAACCAACACCATTGAGTTGGAAATGAAAAATTGGCCATAAAACATGCATCGCACAACCTTAGTACCTAAAGTTAGGTTCATGTGACCTGACCTGTGACCCTTGGTGACCTGACCTGTGACCTGGTAATGTCAGTGACCTCTTATAGCAATATATGTACTAGGCAACTGACGCCCTATCGCTGATTCTCGACAAAATGCGTTTTCTTCGGTGTTATAGCGCATTCCCTAGATGACCCGTGAACGGTGAAACATTGCATCTTTGACCTGACCTGTGACGTCATCGGTGACCCCGAGGTCAATGAAATTTGGTTTCCCTCGACAAATTTGACAGGCCTTTCGAACGCCGTTTGAATTTTGCGGATCCGTCCAGTAGTTTCGGAGATACGAGGGGGGGCAAAAAATAGCCCCCCCCCCCACCAGGTCGCGTTATAAACAGACCCCACCAGGGCGCGGGTTAACAGTAGGATATGACAGGAGCAGCGTTGTTCTGTTCTGGTCGTCTCATAAAAATAGGCAAACGTCTTCGAGAGGCGCTGGCATAACCCGTGCCCGGCCGGGGGTGTTTGAACACCCACCCCCTTGCGGTTTTTCGCAGATAACTCAAAAACGGCGGCGCGGAGCGCCGCCGTTTTTGAGGTCAGGTCAGGTCACGTCAAGTGACCTCACCTCAGAAAAAAAATTCAATCCTCGTCAGAGCTACACCGACGGAACGATCGCCTTGAATCTTTCAGCGATTGATAAGAGTAACAGTATGTAGAAAATGTATATCTCGGAATTTTGATAACTGTGACCTAAGATCAGGTCAGTTTTGCGACCTCTCCATGATAAGTCAATGGGAGAAAATTGAAATGCAGCTCTCGTGGACGAATGGTGTTCAAAACCCTCTCCAACATCGGTTCATGGGTAAACATGACACACTGAATCGGAAAAATGCACCTGCGACCCATCTGTGTGCCCCTGAGGTCATCTCATGTCATGAGCGGTCACCAGCAGTTTTTTGGCTATAACTTTTGATAAAGACGTGCTAGAGCGATGAAAACACGTCAGGATGTATTCAGCTCGACGATACGGATCGACCGATATGCAACATGACCCTTTCCGGTCAGGTCATGACCTTGACCTAAAGTTAAATTTTCAAAATGACCTTTCAAGGTCAGCGAATAGTTCATTCGACGGGTCTCGAGTTAAAAGAGTGTTAAGTTCGCTGCAGAGTACCGTAAACCGGGGTGAGTTGATATGGATTTTGAGGTTTTTCTAGATTTCTTCAAAAGCCACATTCATTTACGGAATTCTTCTCGTGCCAGTTTCATGGCACATGCCTTGGGGAGGCAATCAGCAAAAATGAATAAAAAATGTATACATTAAGCCCCTTTTTTAAAACGCCAAAGTTCATATCAACTCACCCCCTGGGGGGTGGTGAGTTGATATGGTTTTTGATTTTTCAAAATTTCTCGGCTTAAGAGGCTCGGAGGTGAGTTGATACAATGCCAGTGTTTAAAAAAAGGATGAGAGAACACATCCTGAAAGAAACCATCAGAAAAATGGTAGTAGTTTGGCAGCAGACCTCACATTCATGAAAACGCAATCATGTCCAACACAGCGCTATCAAAATGGCTTGATTTTAGCAGCATCATTTTTTCGCTTTATGATACTTAGTTTTACTTAGAACATTCTGAACTTGGCTAGTCACGTGTCCTCAAGCCAACGGTATCAAAACTGGTAATATATTTTGGAATTACAAGTGTATTTTCTTGTAATTAAAACACATTGTCAGTTGCGGGTCAAGGTTGATATGCCTCTGACAGAGATAGTGGATTGAAATGAAAGAATACATATACTTCTGAGCTTTTGTTGACTGGTAGTCAACAAAATATTAATGAAGTGAAGTGAAGCGAATCTAATTCGGACTGTATTCTATCAGGTAAAATAAGCGACGTAAAACAGAATTCGGCATCAAAAGCCAAAATTAACCCTCGCACTTATAGGCGGGCGAACGGACCACCTCGGCTTTTCGCACATAACTCGCGCAAAAAGCGGCCGATCGCGACGAAACTTTCAGTAACTCTCGAGTTTATCAATTTTACACATGTTCTAAAAATTTCATGACCCTGACTCAAATGGTTTTTGACTTGTGACCTGATTCTCGAGACCGCGCTTGGCCGGAATCGCGATTTGGCGTAGTCGGCTCACATTATCCGCGCATTTCCAGTCTTTTTGTGATTGTAACGTCCAAACATGTAATTGATGTTGGTCCCATGCAGTATTGTGGGTGTCAACTGTCAAGGTCACCTGAAGGTCAGGTCAGGTCATTGACCTTTGGTGACCTCGGTTCACTTTTTGGAGTTTGACATGTTTCTAGGGTAGTTTTTCGGGCCGATTTCGAATTTAACATGCATTTGATCATTTACGAAGTAGTTTTAGTGCCTTCGTAACATGTTACGACACCGTCAGTGGTAGTCGACACTTGACACTCCCTATGGATAGCCGGCAGGACACCTACTGGTTGATCTGACCTGACCTGACCTGGCCTAAATGTACGAAGACATCTGTGATCAAAACTAACATGACATTTGTGATCAGCAACCGCCAAAAAATAATAACCGCGCTTTACGAACTTCAAATAACCCCCTATTTTCCCGACTTCTGGGTAATTGACCTGGCCTGGAAGGTTAACCAATGACCTAGGACCTTAAAGTTGGTTATCATCAGCTTCCTCGCGTCTCGGGCAACACGCTCGTTTTTTTCGCGAAGCTCTAGCTCCACCAGGGGCCAAACGACGATGGAATTCCAACGGACCCCCCCCCCCCCCTATACGTTAAACGCTGGCAAAACACGAATACGGGCGAGGGCTAAAACACCAGTCAATTTCTTTATATTGTTTGTTCCATTTCATTTTGTCACTCATTCTCGGTTGGCAACTGCCAAGCAGGAAAACTGATCAGTTTCACGACATCAGAATTCCCGCGCTGTTAGCCATACAGAAACGACAGTTCTGTCATTTCCGAAACTACGGATAATTATAACAATTTTTTTTTCATCTGTATGTATATAGGTGTTCTATAGTGTTCCTATGTAGCTTGTAGGGAGCCATCTTAAGACTTGACAGGGAGTTGTGCTGTGCCTTTTGCATGTTAGGTATGTCCACAGAAAAAATACTTTGGGGTCACTGATGTTAGTTGTCGGACCTTTGTCCCCGTCTTGAGTTGAGATGTTAGTTTCAAAACGTTTCGGCCAGTTACTCTCCGGCCGTCGTCACTCGTCAGGTGTTCTTTGCTCCTCAGAAGGACCTGGATGTTGGTGGCGTTGCGCCGTACGCGTCAAACCGTGCGAAAGCTCCTGTAGTCAGCGGGAATCGAACTCGGGTTTCCCCGGTGATGGTACACGTTTCTAACCACTCCACTATCGACGCAGATTTGAGTATGGCCGGAGAATTCACTCGCTGAAACGTTGTGAAACTAACATCTCAACTAAAGACGGGGACGAAAGTCCGACAACTAACATCAGTGATACTAACAGGCCCATGGGTGTAACTTTGTATACTTTCGAGGTCCCATGTGGGACCCCAGTGCGAACATTTGGGACCCCAATTGTCATTTTGGGACCCCAATAGTGGAGGCCCCCGAGGCGCACCAGCTACTTTACAAACGGAGGTCCGATGCTCATATAGAAGGTTCTCTGTATAAATAGGAGGCCCCTTGGACAAATCGGAGGCCCTGTTGGACAAATGGGAGGCTCCCTGGACAAATAGGAGGCCCCCTGAGCAAGTAGGAGGCCCCCTAAACAAGTAGGAGGCCCCATGGACAAGTATTGGACATAGGAGGCCCCTGTACGAATAGGAGGCCCCCTGGGCCTGGACAAATAGGAGGCCCTAGACCTAGACAAACAGGAGGCCCCTTTCACAAAAGGAGGCCCCTTTCACAAAAGGAGGCCCCTTTCACAAAAGGAGGCCCCCTGGACAATTAGGAGCCCCCTGGAAAAATAGGAGGCCCCTTTCACAAAAGGAGGCCCCCTGGACAATTAGGAGGCCCCCTGGACAAATAGGAGGCCCCCTGGACGAATAGAAGGCCCCTGGATAAATAGGAGGCCCTCTGAACAAGAAGGAGGCCCCCTGGATAAAGAGGAGGCCCCCTAAAAATAGGAGCCCTCTGGATAAATAGGAGGCTACTTTAACCAATAGGAGGCCCCCTGGACAAATAGGAGGCCCCCTGAACAAGTAGGAGGCCCGCTGGACAAATAGGAGGGCTCTTGGGCAAATAGGAGGCCCCCTAGGAAAATAACAGCCGCTTGGACAAATAGGAGGCCCCCTGGACAAATAGGAGGCCCCCTGTACAAATAGGGGGCCTCTTGAACAAATAGGAGCCCCCATGGACAAGTAGGAGCTAGAGGCCCTCTGTACGAATAGGAGGCCCCTGAACAATTAGAAGGCTCCCTTAACAAAAAGGAGGCCCTTCAAAAAAGGAGGCCCAAGTAGGAGACCCCTGGACAAATAAGAGGCCCCCGCACAATTATGAGACCCCTGGTCGAATAGAAGACCCCTGGATAAATAGGAGGCCCCTGAACACGTAGGAAGCCCCCTGGATAAAGAGGACGCCCCCTGGAAAATAGAAGCCCCCTGGATAAATAGGGGACCTTCTGGACAAACAGGAGGCCTCCTAGACAAATATGAGGCCCCCTAGACGAATAGGAGGCCACTTGGACAAATAGGAGACGCCATTAACCTATAGGAGGCCCCCTAGACAAATAGGAGGCCCTCTGTAACAGTAGGAGGCTCTCTGTACGTACAAATAGGAGGCCGGCGCTCGACCTGTAGAAGCTTAGCTGTATGTACAAAAAGGAGGCTCTCTGTGCAAGTAGTCGAAGTAGGAGGCTCTCTGTACTGTATGTACCTACAAATAAGAGGCCCCCTGGGCAACTTAGAGGCTAGGTACACAAATTGGAGGTCACCTATAAAAAAGCGGGACTCTGTTGGAATACCTGTTTGAATAAATTGTTTTCCTGATATTCAAATTATTTAATCCTCGCCCGCACATGGGGGGCAGTGGTTGCCACTCCCCCCCCCCCGGGTTTTTTTCTGTTCTGCGCTCAACATTTTGATTGCTAGAAGCCGGATGTTTCGTATAGCTATAGCTGCTTCTCTATCCTTTCTTAGCGTCCATTGAAAATTCCAAGTTTCTATGGTTTTGGTTTCGGAGATATGACCTTACTCTTCAGGTGATGTCATAACCCAAGTGACAATTACCCAATATCTTGCGTTGGCTATGGGTCTTATGAGCTTTTGACACCTTGATTTCGGCCTTTTTTGCCAGTCTTACCTCCCACCTATCATGGAACATGTTGTTCGATGATGTAGAGACGCTAGGGTCAGGGTCAAGGTCAGCCTAGGTCGTCTAAAAATTTTGCGTTTTAGGCGAGCTGAATTTACTTTCGTGAAGTTTCTTTGACTGTATATTTGGTAAAAACTTCTCAGTTCATGATCTCATGCTATAGGAACACATTCATAATCGGTGCACACATCAGTATACACACAGACACAGACAGACATACGAACACATATCATTGACCCTGACCTTACTTGACCTGAAATGACCACAGCCAGCAAAAACCTAGTCGGATAGTGTGACAAAGAGGTTCTAGCTGGCTTGGCACCACAATACGGCAGCGTCATCGGTATATGATGAGCAGCGCACGTGATATTCCAACGGGCAACGGTGACCCCAAACAGCAACGTTCTTTAGTTTGACCTGACCTGGAAGGTCAATGACTGCCTGATGAGGTAAAATTTGGTATCATTGGATTCGTCTCTTCCCAAAGAATATGTTGCTCTTGACTGCGAAGCTTAAAATTTTGTTTGAATAAATTGTGGTGATGTCGAATAAAATACCTACACAAGCAGCGGGCCAACCCATCATATACCGATGACGCTGCCGTATTGGTGCCAAGCCAGCTAAAACAGCTCTTTGTCGCACTATTCGACTAATTTGCTGGCTGTGGTCATTTCACGTCAAGTTAGGTCAAGGTCAATGATATGTGTTTGTATGTCTGTGTATGTCTGTGTATGTACTGATGTACCCTGACCCTGATATCTGTACATCGCAGACGGCAGAACAACATGTTCAATGATAGGTGGGAGGTAAGATTGGCAAAAAAACGACATCAAGGTGCCTCAAAAGCTCACAAGGCCCATAGCCAACGCAAGATATTGGGTATCCGTCATTTAGGTCATGACATGACCTGAAGAACAAGATCATATCTCCAAACCCAAAAGCCACAGAAACTTGAAATTTTCAATGGACGCTGAGAAAAGATGGAAAAGCAGCTATCCAAAAATCAGATTTCTAGCTTAAAAAATGTTCAGTGTAGAGCAGAAAAACTAACTTGGGGGTGGCAACCCTCCCCCCAGGTGCGGGCTAGGGTTAACCCACGAGCCGCTGGGGGGGGGCATAAAGTTGCCCCCCCTTTACGTTTTGTGAAATATCTCCGAAACCTGATGAGCTACGAACGTGAAACTTGGCATAGCTTCAAATGAATACCTAGGCAATGTTTGAGGAAAGTTTGGTGGTTGTAGCACCTAGGATGACGTCACAGTGACGTCATAAAGTTTTGTCGTTTTCCGATATGGACCGTTTCTGATGACGCTGAGCATGAAACTCGACTGTAAATGAACTAGACAGCACCTGCTGTCATCCTAAAACATCTTACTACACTTCCATCTAGTTTCTGACCAATAATCGGCCCTTTATATTCGGTTCCATATATGTGATGTATCGTGAGGAATATGAGAGTCGCAAATCTATAATTTCACTTATGACGTCACTGTGACGTCATTTCAAATGGGATCAACACCAAATTTGGACACAACCTCGGCTAGGTGTTCAGGAAGATGTATGCAAAGTTTCGCTTCTCTATCTCTTCGCGTTGCGACGATATCGTCGCAGAAGTAAAGGGGGGGGCAACTTTATGCCCCCCCAGCGGCCGGCGGGTGGCGCGGAGGCCCAGCGGCCGCCGGGTTAACCCTCACACTTTCTGGGGTCGCTTAGATTCCTTGCGCAATGCTGTGCCGTTAATTTTTTTTTTTTATAATAAAGGCTTTTTGTTTTATTGTCGAAAGTGAAAAAGCCAGAAATTTGCGTCGATTTCGGTCGACGCGGGGGATATTTACATACAATGTCATCCTGCTGGCCTGGATCCATGAGTAAGGTCAGGTGACCTACCATTTCTTTATTGATATTTAAAAAAAAAATCATGGCATCCGGGCTGTGACGAAAAATAAGTGGCCTAAATCCAATGAGAAAACTGGATTTGGGAGTACCCTAGGTTTGGCTTCTGAGCCTCTGGTCCCCCAGTTAAAATTTCTTAGAGGAGGCCCTGACGTGGTTCGCAAATTACCGCTTCCGCAATTGGAGGCCCCTAATTGTTTGGAGGTCCCCACTAAATGGAGGCCCCCTTGGACGTTTGGGACCCCAATGGTGATGTCAAAGTTTCACCCATGAACAGGCCTCGTCTCAAGCATTCAGAAAAAAACTAAAGCTTTTGGGGGTTGATGGAATGATGTGGGGAGAGAAAAGGAGAAGAGTTGGTCTAATTGACTTTGTCTTACCTGCAGACCCATATTTCATGCTAATTTGCATGCATACCAGCCTGATATCAGCTCTTATCATGCATATCAACTCACCACTTGATGGCATATCAACTCACCACCTGTCACTTTTCTTAAAATTATAAAAAAGCGTTGTTATAGGTGAAACCCAAAACTACCTGGGATCAACAGTAAATTGATGGTAGTTTCTTTCCCAGTGCATGTTGTTCCGTGAATATCCACCGTATTTGCTCTAGGGTGGGGACTTTTCCTTAGTTTCAAAATCAGAAGAAAAAAAGGACTTTGAAAAAAGTAATGTGTTAAGAAGCCACTGCACCACATGCATGCCTTTCTCAGCTATATGCATCACTTATTGGTTGCTTCACTTCACAGAAAAATAAAACTGAAAATTGGTTTACAAATGGATGAGCAGCACACATTTTAACATTTTTCGAGCAATTTATATCAACTCACCACCCCATATCAACTCACCCCGGTTTACGGTACGTTGTTTCCTCTGCGCGAGCATTTTCTCTGCACAACTGACTGACACACAACTGATAGCGGTGATACAGCATCCGTCCTGTGACAGATATGCTGCGTGTAAATCAGCGGTCCCTGTAAATCACCGTGCGGCGACTGCGCGTCCGCCGGCGGCTGGCGGGTTTGGTGCATATGTCTCGTCAGCTCCGGCCCGACCCAACTCGGCAGACATCCCCACCCTATCCACTGTCAGTGATCTCGTTAGGGACTGTGGAATACATATACCGAGAGCGCTGCTTCCGACTACTTCCCGAGGAGCTGCGGGCCGACAGGGACACGGGTCGGACAGTGCCCCGAGTCCGCAGTCTGTCCGGGCGTGGAGTGCCCCGAGTCCGTATAGTCTGTCTGTGCAGACCTGGAGCTGGACAATCATGGTGAAGGTCGGTCTGACGTTTCACCAGCCACTATGTTACGACAGATGGTGATTGCTGTGAATGCTATAACGCTTATCTAATACGGCTATAACGCGACACGAGCAGTGGCGGTTTTTGCCCGATTGGGCGTTGAATCCTGCCGTGGTCCGAGAAATCACCATCTGCCGTAACATAGTGGCTGGTGAAATGTCAGACCGACCTGACTGTCCAGATCTGTGGTGCTGTCTCAGTACTCATACATGTCCCGGTACTCACCGCTGTTCCGGTACTCACTGTGAGAAGGTGGCCCTGTCCCGGTACTCACTGTGAGAAGGTGGCCCTGTCCCGGTACTCACTGTGAGAAGGTGGCCCTGTCCCGGTACTCACTGTGAGAAGGTGGCCCTGTCCCAGCACTCACTGTGAGAAGGTGGCCCTGTCCCGGTACTCACTGTGAGAAGGTGATGATGCCCACAGTGGTGGGGTCCGACTCCAGGGTCCGCCAGGTCTCCTTCAGGTAGTGTTTGTCGCGCTCGGTGAGCCGCGGCCCCTCGGTCGGCTCCGGCGGCTCGCCGCCAGCCTCTGAGCGGGCCCTCAGCGAGCCGGGGCGGCCCGGCCGGCCGGCCGACACCGCGTACAGGCGCGCCTTGGCCTGAGCGGCGCCCATCGCGCTGACAGCGAGCCGCTGCCGAGGTCACTGGCGCTGCCCTCAGCCGGCTCCCCTCAGCCGTCCCCGCTGTCCTCAGCCGTCCCCGCTGACCCAGAGACGGACAGGCGGCGGCGCTCTGGCGACCGGTCTGCTGCGTCCGGCCGGCCACACGCTACCGGAGGAGATCACACACACAGTGCCGGGGACAGGGGCCGGCGCGGGGCCGGCGCGGGGTGACGCCAGTCCAGTCAGCCCTGGTCGGGATTGAGATACTGCGGGACCAGCTACCGTCCAGTCAGCCTCGGCTGAGACTGAAACACTGCGGGACCAGCTACCGGGCTACCACTGGGCGGGACGGGTATCAACAGTCGCCGGTGTCTCACAGGCCCCAGTCACCAGCAGTGCCACTGGGCACTGACCCAGTCACCAGCAGTGCCACTGAGCCGTCACCAGCAGTGCCACTGAGCCGTCACCAGCAGTGCCACTGAGCCGTCACCAGCAGTGCCACTGAGCCGTCACCTGCGCGTCGCGTCTCAGCTACCCGCGCGCTGTCCCGGCCGCCCGCCCGCCGCGCGCTCACCCTGCGGTGCGCCGCAGGAATCTCCTCGCCGCCACCGACGCCCGCCGCTGCCGACGGTCCACTGAGGAGACGCGGCGGTGACGGGAGCGACGGAGAGCAGCAGGGAGGGAGGGGAGGGGCAGGAGGGGAGGGGCCGACTCGGGAGGATATGGACTGTGGACTAGAGACCGCACTGTAAACTGTGGACTGAACTATGGACTGAGGACCGAACTATGGACTGCAAACTGTGGACTGTTAGGCTGTGCGGACTGAACTCTATGGGCTGTGGACTGTGGAGTTCAAACTGGATTTTAACTGTGGACTGCGTACGTTCGACTGGACTATGAACTGTGAACCAGACTGAGGACTGTGCAGTGTGCACTGTGGTTTATGGAGTCTGTGGACTGTGTTTGACCGTGAGTGTGGACTGTGGACTGTGTTGTGAACCGTGAACTGTGAGTGTGAACTGAGGACTGTGGACTGTGTGTGGACTGTGGACTGTGGACTAAGCATCTGGGTGTGGCGATCCACCCTGTTCAGGTGAGACGCGGTGAACGGTGACCGGAAGACCGACTGTCCGACGGCCCCAACCTAACGTGCTCCAAATCGACTGCGTGTGCGTGTGTGTGTGCGGGTGTTTGGGCGTCTCCCGCACAATATGTGCCCGGCGCCGGTGGGCGGGACAGACTCCATGCATACAAACTAGTCTTCAGAGTACAGCCCATTTACGGCCGGTGTCACGCTAAACGACATTGTCAGCGGCTTAATAACATTGTCAGCAGTATGATGACATTGTCAGGGCGACTACATGCCTGTCGGCCTGCAGCTCTGCTGTGCAAAGCGTCTTCTAGTTCTGTCAGAGTGAGATGAACACTGACTGACCTTCGGTACGTCATAGCTGTTATAGTGAGGCCAAAACTCCGATAAGCTTGCATATTTTATTGAGCAAAATATACGTAAACAAATTATTCACGCGATAGCCACCGCAACTGATGAAAATGAGATAGGTGGGTCACTGCTTTATGCACGTCACAAAATAGTGTACACTGACTGGAGCCTAATGGACATACAAGCGGACAGGTGCTGGGTCTGCTCTCCATCTGCCCAGAGGGCCAGTCTCCCTGCACCAGAGGCAAGGTGTGGAACGGTGACAGGTAGGCACTGAACACGCATTTTCTTTATACAGACAACATAACATTGTATTTAACTTCCATCACTCATCACTGTTCGTATTATAAACACATGTCAAAGGCGGTGTGGTGATCGTATGCTGACCACCAAGCGGGCATTATATGACTAATATCGTCCCGCTGTTACGGGCCAGCATACTGTGACTGCCATCTGCCGGGGAAAACAAGAAGCAGGCCGTCCCCCGAGCTGCAGATGGCAATCGTGCTGTCTTCTATACCCAATAACGCAGCCTACCTACTGCAGATCGGTTGGTTGGAGTTATCGCTAATAAAAACATCGTGAAGTGAGCGAGCAATATCATTAGCACCTTCGCAGCAATAACAAAGAAAACAGCGAGACAAGTCACACATTCGGTGAGATTCGTGTGCGCTATCTTACCGCGCTACCGCGCTGCCGGGACTGGTCCGCGCTGCCGGGACGGGGCGGCACTCCGCTGCCGGGACGGGGCGGCACTCCGCTGCCGGGACGGGGTAGCGGCCGGGAGGCACTCCGCTGCCGCCGCAGACCGCGCTGCCGGGACCGGGCGGCACTCCGCTGCCGCCGCAGACTGCGCTGCTGGACGGGGCGGGGTAGCGGCCGGGCGGCACTCGGACTCAGAGGTTACGCTGCTCGGGCGGCCGGTACGGGTACTGCAGGTACTCAAACACCTCTCGCTCGCTGCTCACGGGCACCGGCTCGCCCGCTACACCCGTGGTGCCCAGCGGCCGCAGCCCGTACTCGTTCAGGGTGAACCCCTGCTCCAGCGCGTGAGCGCGCATCTGTCTGCACAGAAGCACACAGACAACACAGATTACAACCCGTACACCTGTCTGCACAGCACACAGATAACACAGATTAGAACCAGTTCAACTGTCTGCACAGAACACAGACAACAGATTAGAACCGGTATGGTACACCTGACTGCACAGCAGCACACAGACAACACAGATTACAGCCTGTACCCCTGTCTGCACAGCACACAAACAACAACCAGTACATCTGTCTGCACAGCAGTACACATACAACAGATTAGAACCAGTTCAACTGTCTGCACAGCGCACAGACAACATACAAAGACCAGTAGACAAACAGTCAGCTACACTGATATAGATACATATATGCCAGATATAGATACAGTTAGATATACTAGGGTTGACTATTAAGTAATGGAAGTGCCTTTAGCAATTAAAAGTTTTTGCACGTGCACACATTATTTTGGTGCCATCACGTGCGCCGATGTTTTGTCTATCCAATGGTGAGGACCAGGTGTCTTAAGCTACAATTTGCTCTGAGCTATCGACGTTTTCCCAAGAGACCACCCAAACCTGCGGCGCACGACAAAAAAGGAGCCTGGCAATGGCCAAAATCGCGCGCCAGCGCGAGGTCATTAAATCTCAGTTTGTGGTAGGGAAAATGCCTGCTGAGATCAGGAAATTTCTTTTAAAGGGACACTCCCACCTTAACATTAGTTTTGAGTTGAGATAGCCAAATTGGTGGCCATGGCCTGCAAATACCGGTTTGGGCACTTACAACATCGAAAAATGCTTTAATTCGAAGATATGGAATTTCAAACTTGCAGTTTTCGGATTCTAAGGGGCTAATGCATTGGAATGCCCCCTTAGAATTTGTGACGTCAGCTGAGATCTAACGATTTTTAAATCTTAGACTAAAACCATCGTTAACACGTGGTGGTATACGCTGCTTTGCGCGCAACGTCTGCCGCACTTTAAGGCTGCCAATTTATTGCTTCCAAATAAGTCGCTAGTAACAGGGGAGATCCCAAAAAGTAAACAAAAGTAAAAGCCTAATATCTTGAAAACCAGTGAATATTTTTCGGTGAAAATTGGTAGATATTCGTTTTCGCTCTTTCTGAACCAAGGGACATCACTTTCATGCCAATTCATTAACTTTTTTGAAGGTGGGAGGGTCCCTTTAAAAGTGTATGGAGCGACGGCATCAGGTGCGCCGGGCAACAGGTGCGACGGGCGGTGTGCCGCGTGCTCGCGCAGATCAGCGAAGATGGCCTCCTGGCGGCGTTCCAGGACTGGGTCAAGAGGCTGGAACGGTGTGTGATGCTAGGAGGCGATTTTGTGGAGTAGTGGTGCTGTTATTTATTGTGTTATATGTATTGTTTTTATGAAAATATAGCACCTTACATTATTTTATTCGTGTAGCCATAACACTTGGCCACTGAGCCCTGGTGATCTCGCCCTGGCGCACGATTTTGGCCATTGCTAGGCTCCTTTTTTGTCGTGCGCCGCAGGTTTGGGTGGTCTCTTGGAAAAACGTCGATAGCTCAGAGTAAAATGTAGCTAAAGACATCTGGTCTTCACTATTGGATAGAAAAAAGATCAGCGCACGTGATGACACCAGAAAAATGTGTGCACGCGCAAAAACTTTTAATTGCTAGAGGCACTTCCATTACTTAATAGTCAACTAGTAGATACAGGAACACGCAAGAATAAACAGGAACAAATAATAACATGGACAAATGGGCAGATCCACTTACGCACGGTCGGACAATCACGACCCTCAGGCAGCTTCTGATTAGCTCAGGGTGTCCCAGGGTGTACAGGGTGTCCCATAAGTTCGTTCTCACATTTTATTTGCATGTGAAACAGAGTACTTTGCGTTTTGATATATTCATGACCCCTCAATGTGCTCCCCATTTAATAGGCAAACACATGAACACATGCTGCGGCATGCCAACCGGCATGTTTGGCTGCATAGCAGGCTTAAAGTTAACCCAGACTGACTTGACATGCGCCGTGAGCTCCTCCAGGCTGGAACAGCGCTACGCTTCGACGAGCCTAAATTTCAGCATAACCAACAACTTTTTATGAAATTTTGATCCGATGAGGTGCCTGGCATGTGGTCTTGCCACAAACGCCTGTCACAGTCTCCTTCCACCGCTTTTAAGCTTTGCTTGGCCTGTGCACTGATGCACTGTCTTGCCTGAAGATGGGCCTACGACCTCTCGGATGCCATTTTCTCCTCTATAAATGTGTTCATACTCGCGGTTCGAGTTCAGCTTGAGGGCTGAAACTCCTCCTAGATTTTCTTGGAAAAGCATTATGCTTCCCAAAGCTGTTTCTGGGACACCAATCGCAACCTGGTCAGCGTCTGCTGGACGCCTATAACCCCACAATACCGTGATCTTGGCCTTTCGCATAGGAACATAACGGGACGAAACGGAGGCCTCCTCCTTCGCCCTTATGGGGTTGTTTTCGGGTTTGGACGGGTGTTTCATCTCGAACGTGGACTAGTTAGTCCAGATGACCTGGTTGATGTCCTCAGTAGGGTGTGTCATCGAGGGGGTGATTCTCGCAGAATCAAACGCCGTAAGGTTTTCCCTTGGCACATTGATCAATAATGAATTTTCATCCATATCCGAGTCCACCAAAATTAAAATTCGTGCGGCGCCAGCCGTTCAAAGTTTTGGCGCCCGGCGTTGCAGTCTCCAATGCTGAGCGTCATCCAGCACTGCGAGTAACACCAAGTATTGTAGGAGGTAATAATGCAAAATAACTACCGCTGAGAATGATGCTTTTGAGCGCTTCTAAGGCTGATTATTGCAAAAAAGCATGTCCTTAGAGTGTCCAATTATTCTTTTTATTGTGCTCAATGAATTAAATCGAGCATGGCTTCTGAAACTAACGAAGAAGCTGCCCGATTTTGAGAAGCGGGCGGGGTGGAGGCGGAGACGGCAAGTGACTCAGATTCATCTTCTGAAAACACCGACTCCGTGGCATCCTCTGGGCGGTGCTTCTTCTTCTTCTTCTTCTTCTTCTTCTTCTTCTTCTTCTTCAGCATGTCATCTCGTGTGACCTGGCCCGTCTCCACCAGGAAGTCCCGGATGAGTCCAGCCTCGGTGGAAAGGATCTCCCTCAGCGTCGGCAAAGGGCCCCACGGGCGGGTCCGTGGCCCCTGGTAGGCGGGGTAGTCGACCAACAGGTGTTTGGCCGAGTCCGGTTCGTCGCAACGGACTTTCTCGTCAGACTCGGCCGGACCAAGTCGGAATCGGGTGTCTCCGGTGAGTGGGGAGCAGCTCACGCGGAGCTGTGCCACTGTGATCGACGCTCGGCGGTCCAGTTCTCTCTCCGTGGCCCAGAGCGCCACATCGTCCGCATTCGCAGATGTGTACCTCCAGTTCCCGAGCCGCAGTTATAGCCGGTCATACGAGCCTGCAGGGTTAGCGTCCGATGGCTGCGCTGGTCCTTCAGGAAGACAGCCTCCTCCTGAGTGACTGTGGGCGATAAGACTTTTGCACCTGCTCTGAGAGTTGCATTTGCATTTGGCGATATCCAGGAGTTGTTGAATTATGCAGTGGCGGCGCTTTGCTGGTTCCCTGTGTCGTGCTATAATTGTCGTATGGGCATTTCCTAATCAGCTACGTTTTTTTCGCCTCGTGAATTATGATCCGGATAGCATAGGGCCCTGCCGAAAGTGACACGGCCGCGTACAAAACATTTCGTGATAGGACAGCCGGCACTTTTGTCCCAACAGCGACTGCTGACTAAAGCAGAGGCCTTCAGTTATGTCAGGTGGCTGAGTGCTCATCAAAGAAGAAATCCAACAAATAGTGCATTTAGGGCCGTGGCGAAAAAAGGACAAGGCAACTCTGAACTAATGAAGGAATCCCTGTTCGCGATCTATGTAAAACACACGACGAAAGTGATCAAAAGGGACTGCTATAAGCCCCACAGACAGCCCTACAGACTTCTGAACAAAACACCAGAGACACAGGAAGGAACAAAGCGCCGCCACTGCATAATTCAACAACTCCTGGATATCGCCAAATGCAAATGCAACTCTCAGAGCAGGTGCACAAGTCTCATCGCCCACTGAGTCACTCAGCAGGAGGCTGTCTTCCTGAAGGACCAACGCAGCCATCGGACGCTAACCCTGCAGGCTCGTATGACCGGCTATAACTGCGGCTCGGGAACTGGAGGTACACATCTGCGAATGCGGACGATGTGGCGCTCTGGGCCACGGAGAGAGAACTGGACCGCCGAGCGTCGATCACAGTGGCACAGCTCCGCGTGAGCTGCTCCCCACTCACCGGAGACACCCGATTCCGACTTGGTCCGGCCGAGTCTGACGAGAAAGTCCGTTGCGACGAACCGGACTCGGCCAAACACCTGTTGGTCGACTACCCCGCCTACCAGGGGCCACGGACCCGCCCGTGGGGCCCTTTGCCGACGCTGAGGGAGATCCTTTCCACCGAGGCTGGACTCATCCGGGACTTCCTGGTGGAGACGGGACGGGTCACACGAGATGACATGCTGAAGAAGAAGAAGAAGAAGAAGAAGCACCGCCCAGAGGATGCCACGGAGTCGGTGTTTTCAGAAGACGAATCTGAGTCACTTCCCGTCTCCGCCTCCAGTTCCACCCCGCCCGCTTCTCAAAATCGGGCAGTTTTTTTCTTTAGTTTCAGTAGCAATGCTCGATTTAATTCATTGAGCACAATAAAAAACAGTAATTGGACACTCTAATGACATGCTTTTTGCAACAATCAGCCTTAGAAGCGCTCAAAAGCATCATTTTCAGCGGTAGTTATTTTGCATTATCACCTGCTGCAATACTTGGTGTTACTCGCAGTGCTGGGTGACGCTCAGCATTGGAGACTGCAACGCCGGGCGCCAAAACTTTGAACGGCTGGCGCCGCACGAATTTTAATTTTTTGCAAAAACGGTTGCTATGCCGTGTGTTTGCAGGTCTCAGTGCCAAGGAATTTCTTTACGGCATTTGGTTCTGTTACTGATGACACACCCTAGTCCTCAGCCCTTTAGTTTTTTTAGCCTCAGGCATAACGAAACTCATGTTTGGCCATTTTAAGACGTTTTTGACTGTTTTGAGCCCTCCGGTAAGCAAAGCTTAAGTCACCTTGAGTTATGTACCCCGTAAGAACAATTTTAGACAGCTGGTAATCCATCCTGAAAAGTCTGCTTACCAACTTTCTAACCCTTTGACCTTTTTGATGGCCACTTTGGCGCCACACAGTTTTGGCCACATGGCTCACTCCTGAGAGCTGACAAAAAAGAGGATAAACTTGCAATGATTGACTCCCGACAAATCATCGGTGTCACTTGCTGACTGTGCGTCCAGTTAGCGATGGACATTGTCTACAGACTGGTAGGCCTCAATCACCCTCAATCGTCGCGAATGGTCACGTGCTGACTAAATACCGAGACGTACCCGTATTGGAGACCTCTATGTTGCGGCGTTAGCCGTCTGTGTAGGAAACGGGCTCTCTAGCAAAAACTATTTTGTCTACAGAAATTAGTTACTGTGGAGCATATTTCTACCAGCCATGGCAACCACGTAAGCTCAGTAACGAACCAATTTCAGCGTGTCTTTAAGCAAGAGAGCCTAAAAACGTAAAATTTAGGTGAGAACGAACTTATGGGACACCCTGTACTGTAGATAGAACACAAACACCATCGTACGTGTCGTATATAGACATACCCTGGTGCAGTGATATCGCACCCACATATACTGCCGTGTCGGACACGACGTCAGACCTACAGCGGCCGCTCACCTGTCGAACTGCCCACAGACCCACAGCGGCCGCTCACCTGTCCAACTGCCGTCAGACCTACAGCCGCCGCTCACCTGTCGAACTGCCGACAGACCTACAGCTGCCGCTCACCATTTGAACTGCCGTCAGACCTACAGCCGCCGCTCACCTGTCGAACTGCCGACAGACCTGCAGCCGCCGCTCACCATTTGAACTGCCGACAGACCTACAGCGGCCGCTCACATGTCGAACTGCCGACAGACCCACAGCCGCCGCTCACCTGTCGAACTGCCGACAGACCTACAGCCACCGCTCACCTGTCGAACTGCCGACAGACCTACAGCCACCGCTCACCTGTCGAACTGCCGTCAGACCTACAGCCGCCGCTCACCTGTCGAACTGCCGACAGACCTACAGCTGCCGCTCACCTGTCGAACTGCCGACAGACCTACAGCCGCCGCTCACCTGTCGAACTGCCGACAGACCTACAGCCGCCGCTCACCTGTCGAACTGCCGACAGACCTACAGCCGCCGCTCACCATTTGAGCTGCCGTCAGACCTACAGCCGCCGCTCACCTGTCGAACTGCCGACAGACCTACAGCCGCCGCTCGGTTCTGCGACACCTGAGCGAGCGTCATTTCAGCGAACGACATTTGAGCGAAGCCTTTTCAGCGATTATCAATTTAAGCGATTGACTTTTTCAGCGATTGTCAAGCCGGCGAATTCAATGACAGCGATGATCAGCTTAAGCGAGGACCAGAATAAGCGAAACCAGGTTGAGCGAATATATGGAGGTCAATGGGGACCAATTAAGCGAACACAGTTACAGCGAAACCGAACGCGACGGAAGTCAATCATTTGCTACTTTTCGGGAATTCTTGCCCTTGGAATAGGTACCCGCTTGGTGTCATGCTTCAAGCTGCGCGCGGCAAATTAAAAATTTGCTTTTAAGCTTGGAAACCACAAAAATATCTGGCCTCATTCTGCAACCTTGATCTGGAAATGTGGAACGTGAGAGAAAGGACGATGGAAGGAATGCCAAGGACCAATAATAAACTCGATGGATGGCACAGGGGGATCCAGTCTATGTTTCAGGGACCTCACCCAAATATCTGGAAATTCGTACGTTGATTGGGGCAAGAACAAATTTTACAACATGGCGAACTGATCTGATTCAAATTCAAGCGGGGGAATTTCGCAAAAATCAGCACAAGCAATATGAATATCTGAGCAAACGTTTGGTCATCATTATTGGCAAACGGCGGGGGGAGGGTGAAATCGAACCGCCGGATTTTTTTTTTTAGAAATGTGGCATTAAATTTGGAGCTTAATGTCTGAACTTTGAACGTGACATCCGCCATCCAGTTCCGGATAACCATGAAAAGTTCCGGAAACATTCTTTGTACGTACGCTCGCAAAAAAAAATACACCGTTACGGTACGATGAAGTGTTTCGCTGAAATGACAGTCGCTCAAACTGTAGTCGACGAAAAAGATGTCGCTGAAACATAGCTTTCGCTTAAATTGATAATCGCTATATTTGATAATCGCTAAATTTGATATTCGCTTAGTTGCCAGTCGCTGAAAATGGTTCGCTCAAATGACGCTCGCTCAAATGACACTCGCCAAAGTCGCTCGCACCGCCGCCGCTCACCATTTGAGCTGCCGTCAGACCTACAGCCGCCGCTCACCTGTCGAACTGCCGACAGACCTACAGCCGCCGCTCACCTGTCGAACTGCCGACAGACCCACAGCCGCCGCTCACCTGTCGAACTGCCGACAGACCCACAGCCGCCGCTCACCTGTCGAACTGTCGACAGACCTACAGCCGCCGCTCACCATTTGAGCTGCCGTCAGACCTACAGTCGCCGCTCACCTGTCGAACTGCCGACAGACCTACAGCCGCCGCTCACCTGTCGAACTGCCGACAGACCTACAGCCGCCGCTCACCATTCGAACTGCCGACAGACCTACAGCGGCCGCTCACCGGTTGAACTCGTCGCTGCCGGTGAAGTAGAGCACGGCGCAGTGGTACTGGTCGTGCGGCACCAGCCGGATGTCCAGCCGACGGTGGGTGGTGTACTGGTCACCGGGGAGACGGCAGACACCCTGAGGGCAGGGGCCGTCAGTACCCGGTGGGTGGTGTACTGGGCGCCCGGGAGACGGCACACACCCTGTGGGGCAGGGGGCCGTCAGTACTCCCCACACAGTCCTCACACCCTGAGACAGGGGGCCGTCAGTACTCCTCAGTCCTCACACCCTGAGACAGGGGGGCCGTCAGCACCCGGTGGGTGGTGTCCTGGGCGCCGGGGGACGGCACACACCCTGTGGGCAGGGCAGGGGGCCGTCAGTACTCCCTACACAGTCACACACCCTATGGACAGGGGGGGGGGGTG
>NW_024884012.1:0-29539 GCF_019059575.1 Amphibalanus amphitrite | reverse complement strand
CTCTTATCCTAGGAAAAATAAAATGGGAAATAATTCGAAGGTGGCACACTACCGCACCGTGAAAGTTCCGTCGTGAAAACGGCCTTTATGAATTTATTTAAGTGTTTTAATCGATGATACTCTCTGATAATATGACAAAGCAGGTATATAAGCAATTAGTGCAACCTTAGTGATAGCTACTAAGAGACACACTGAACCTAATTTGACCAAATCTGCAACTAATCTGCACCAAATGTGCACCAAATGTGTACCAGATGGCCGTCGTGAAAACGGCTAATATGTCATTCATAAGATAATTATTGAAACTTTTTTATGTTACGTCGTTTTTTATTGTCCGGCAGAAATTATGACCATGCCACATGCAAACATCTCGTGCCCAAAAAGAGTATTTTACTAAGTTGGCAAACCCATGACGATGTGAGCTTTTAACGAAATGTTTTCTGGAGAAGTCTTTTTACGAAAATGGGAAATTAACATATATCGATCAAACCAGTAGCAGCATTGAACCTTTTACTCGTCTGTGAGCTGATTCATAACGCCGAATGACGCCAGATGAAGAGATCAAGTTTGTACACTTAGAATATAATATTTTTAGGCACGAGATGCTTGCACGTGGCATGGACGTAATTCGTGCCGGACAATAAAAACCGACGCACCATAAACAACTTTCAACAATTTTGAATCATGTTCCTAGCATAATTACTCTTCGAGATATAGCGATTCCTTATCGTCTCGCTTTTTTTAGACACCCTCTATGTGATAGAACACATGCTTATGACTTACCTACTCTAGCAAGTTGTAGCCAGATATCTTCAAAAATAGCCAAAAATAGCCAACTAGCACTATAGCAAAATTTTCACAATTATAAATTTTTCAAATCAATTTTTCAGTAGGTATGTACGTATTTGACATCCTGCACCAATATAAATAGCAGCATCGTGTTCCTGAGCTCAAACTGCATCCAACCGACACCTTTTTTGTTGAAAAATTATAACTTTGAAATTTGACCTTTTTTGACCTGAAAGTGTCAAAAAGGTCCTTTTTGCCTGACCCAAGCTAAATTCAACTCAAAATGACCTCGAATGAAATAAACGACACCGAATTCGAAATCTATGGCCTAAATGGACCATTTAACATGTGTCCCGTGAGCGATGCATGATATAACATTTCCGTGACCTGTGATGGCCTGACCTTGACCTGAAACTCAAAGTACAAGTTTGGTACCCTCAGGGATCTAAAGCATCTGTTCACGAGTGTGTAAAAAAATGAGCCTGGTCTGACTTGTAAGGCGGCGGCCAGAGTCCAAAGTGTGAACAAGCCAAACATCGAAAAAAATACTTTGACATGACCTGTGACGTCATCGGTGACCTCGAGGTCAATAAAACTAGGTTTTGCTCGACAGTTTTTCCGGGAATATCAGACGCCGTTTAAATTTGACGATCGGCCCAGTAGTTTCGGAGTTAGGAGGGGGCTATGAATAGCCCCTCCCCCCCCCCTCCAGTAGGGTGCATTTAGCATTATACGCAAACCCCAGTGGGGCTCGGGTTAAATCTAATACGTTCATTGACCTTTACAAGACATGTCTACTTCTAGCCAAAGCTTATGCTAAACTCTTGTTTTAGACAAGCGAGCGTTTTGAGCGTCAAAAGCAGAAGACGGCGACTGCACCCAACCTAAGCTTAAAATGACCATGTGTTACCTACCATCATGAAGTGTATTAGTGATTGCTCTTGGAACAGGCAAGGTACTTTTTATGGCAAGTTAGAAGCATATTCGACATTAATTTTGCTATGGCGTTAGCCTTTAGAGAGATGACCGAACAAGGCGATAAATTGTAAGTCGGAATTGCAGTAGATTTTTAGAAGTTAGAGCGGGATTCGAAGTCGGAGTCACCGAAGATCTGTCGACTCCGCAGCCTGGTGAGATCGAACACTGTGCGTCGTTTGAGGTACCACAGGGTAACAAATCTCCTCTGTCCAAATGTGTTATCACAGCCCAAAGAAATAATGCAGGAATATATTTTTTTAATGTAGATAGGCATATTTGGTATGCATACCTTGGTGTATTTGAAAGGTTTCATAGTATATTCGAACTCTGAAGCCACGTGAGACTGACTCATATATAATTAGCTTTTATCGTGCCGCCAAGCTAAGCCTATTCGACGTTGTACTATGATGTAATATCCGGGTTACACTGCCGTCCTGACATTTTACTTGCATGGACAGTTAATCCTCCACTTTGGTTAACCCGCGCCCAGATGGGGTCTGCCGAGCAACGCGGTCTGATGGGGGGGGGGCCATTTTGGCCCCCCCCTCAGATCTCGAGAACCACGCAACATAGCGACAAGCGGTAAACGGTGTTGGATAGCCCCAACGGGGAACTACCTTGTGACCCAATTTCATTGACCTCGGTCAAACCGATGACGTCACAGGTCAGGTCAAAGGTCGAATTTTCACCGTTTACAGGCATTTCAAGAAATGCGTTGTAAAATCGAGTAAAATGCATTTCATTGAAAATCATCGATGGGGAAATGTTCTTCAAACACATATTTTGCTATTTGAGGTCACTGATACCAGGTCAGGTCACAGAGGTCAGGTCACTGGGGGGTCACAATATGAAAGTGTCGTGTGATACATGTTTTATGGTCCATTTTACATGACAAATGCGATTATGTGGGTCAGACAGACTTTAGGGCCAGCTTAGGTCACGTTTTGGTCAAGGTCAGGTCAAGGTCAGGTCAAGGTCAGGTCAAATTAGGTCAAATTTCAAAGTTGATATTTTTCTTAAAATGGGTATCGATTCGATGCAGCTCGTCACGGGGAGTTCAATGGTGGTCTCGGTTTTGCGCTACGAGGTCTAGAATTGCTAAAAATTGAGTTCAAAAATTTGACGTCATCAATTTTTAACAGTTTTTTTGCTATAACTTGGCCAAAAAAAAGAGGTATCGATCTAAAATTTGGTATGTATATCGAAGAGCGTAGGGACTATCACATATATTCCGGTTTTTTTTCGAAATTCGAAAAAATTTTGGAAATTTTTTGAGTTTTTCTAAAAAAAATCAATTTTTTTGATTTTTGGGGGTCAAAATCCCAAAATTTCGAAAATCCGAGATAGCGGTTTTGTAGCGCCGTTTTTTCTCTACACAACCACATAAAGAACTTTAAAATTGCCTGTTAACTGTGTAGAATTGGTGAGCGTTTCAAGATGTCATGTTTTTTGCTCATTTTTGCTCGAACATGACCTCAGTTTGACCTCAATAACTCCTGACCTGAGGTGACCTGTGACTTGAAATTTTGTGTGAAGGTGTCAAATTGATGCCCGGTAAGGTACCCAAAATTTGGCGGCGCTGCGCGCCGCCGTTTTCTCGCTATTTAAGAAAAACCACAGGGGGGGGGGGCCAAAATGGCCCCCCCCCATCAGGGCGCGGGTTAATGAAGGCACCTAGTCACCTTAACGCCAGGGTGCACAAATCCAACACATATCGGTTCCAATTCAGGGTGTCCCAACCCTCTCCTACTACGTTTCGTCCCTAGCCTTTGCTCTGTCTGCTTTTGTGACGTTCGGTTTCGATGCTTTTAACCTTTCAGAGTCATATACATAGGTCCTCCGTTCTGTCGTTTCCATCCTCAGGATACTGAAATCCTTCTCCTCCACGCTGCAACTCCGTCCGGGCTGGACAGGCAACTTTATCTCATGCGGGCTGCTCCCTTGGAGCGGCACCGCTCGCGAGGGAGCGCAACCCGTAGCCGGGTGCAGGGAGTACCTACCTTGGGGGCTGGTCCATTCGGACGGGCTCAGCCTCGGCGACTCTCTATAGCAGGGGTCGGCAAATGGTGGGGCATGCCCCCTTTGGGGGTAATGGAGCCCTTTCGGTGGGGGTAATGAGGGATTCTGAGAAAGCCTATCTTTTTTAGAGTTTGTAGCTCCAGTGATGGAGCCATCGTGACTGTTGCATCCCAGGGTTCAAAGATTAGCCCAGGCCAAAGGCACAGCACACATTGATTAGATACCAATTTTCATGTGCCTGCTCGCCTCACCATCTCCCCTCCGTACAGTCGTACAAAAGCAGCTGCAATTTTTAACTGTCGCCCGTCTGTTGGCGTTTCAACGGCCGCTAACGTAAGGGGGAGGAGTCGATCGGACCCCCGCAGCCTCTCGGACTCTGAGATGGAGCTGTGCATAAAAAAGACGAGCGTGCTACCCGTGACAATAGGAAGCCGCTGCTGTCCATTTTGAGGTCCTTGGTCATTCCGTCTCATTCAAGAGGGCAATGACAAGTGTCGAGAAAATCGGGACCCGCTATAACTTCTTGAAGTGAGATTTTATGGCTCAAGATGATCTCCAGAAAAAGCTCATAAGCCAACGGTCATTATGGGTCCAGAGGCCAGTTTCACCAAAAGAAAAATAGCCGCCTGCCGGAATTTTTTGCCTAAAGATCGTTTCACATATGGAGCATAAACGGTAAAGCCCTATCCGCTTACGAGCCCATCGCGTTTACGCTCCGTATGTGAAGCGGTCTTGAGGCAAAAATTCCGGCAGGCGGTTATTTTTCTGTTGGTAAAACTGGTCTCAGGTCATGATATTTTCCGGGCTGGTATAAAAAAAATGATGGGCTCGAGGGTACAATTTGGTCGTGATCCAATGCCTTTTACGTGAGCTTTTAACGAAAAACCACCCGCCGCCCCTATACGTACAAGGGTTAAATGGGATATAGCATAGGCGGCGGAACGGGGAGGGCACCGGGGCACCGTGCCCCCTTTGATTTTTGCATTTCAACATTAGCCCTATGGGCGTTGCATGGAGAGAATGGGAACAAAAGTCGGCAGTGCCCCCCCTCCCCCTTAATTAAAGGTGTTCCGCCGCTACTGGGATATAGGTATTAAATGTTTTGTGGAAGAAGTGTCATTTTAAATTTGATGCATTGGAAATGCACAAATACCCAAAGAGTTCCAGGACGGTATGGAATTTCAGTAAACTTGGTTGTGTCAGCAATGGGGTCTGGTAGGTGGGGGTAATGGCCCTGCCTGCCGCCCAAAAAGGGGGCACGACCCCGAATGACCTGCCGACCACTGCTCTATAGGGTGACTGCCCAGACCTTGTCTTCCCCTAATTCCTATTAGCTGTTTCACGATGGCCATCTTGTACACATTTGGTGCCGATTAGGTGCAGATTTGGTCAAATTAGGTTCAGTGTGTCTCTTAATAGCTATCAGCTAGGGCTGCACTAATTGGTTATAGCCCTGCTTTGTCATATTTTCAGAGAGTATCATCGATTAAAACACTGAAATAAATTCATAAAATAAAGATATTTGCTGTAAAAGAGATGAGGTGCAGATTGGTCAAATTAGGTGCATTCGCCGGATAGCCCGTCGTGAAAACGGCCAATATCCTTCCGGCTCTGAAATGGTCTTGTCAGACCGAAAGGGCCTAACCCAACAAAAAAAATATACATAGGAGCTCTCTGAAAGCGCCAGTGGGCGGGGTCGGTGTGTCCCTATCTCTACGCCAGATGGGATCGGGAAGCCCTCTTCAACCAAGGCTATCTGTGGTTGGGCACTGATCCATGCATCCTGTCGGAGGGGAGACAGACCCATAACGACACCGAATCGCGCCCACTCATTACACCGAATGCAAATAACGCGTCACAATGCGGGCCGGCGACCTTAATTACGCCGCGGTCCTGGGGTAATTGGTCGGTGACGCTCTCGGCCACCGGGCCAGCCGGAGCACCCAAACTCACCGCAATAGAGTGCCGTGGCGGCCAGCAGGAACCGCGTGATGGCCTGCATCGGGGGCGGCGGGCATGGCCTCAGGGCGGGAGGCCTGGCGCCGCTGGCATACCCGGGGTCAGTCGACCGCCAGATACTGGCAGCCGCTGTCAGCAGTCAGCCGTCCGCTGGCAGGCACGTGGTGCTGGTGACGATGCTGCCTCTGGTGACCCCCGTGCTGCTCTTGGTCTGCCGTCTGACGCACCACGCTCGCCCGGTCCTCAGTCCGGTGTTCTCACAGCCGGCAGGAGACCCTGCAGTAACACACGAACAGTCAGCTGGGGGACTCACGGGCCATCCGCGTGGCACAGGGGCTGACTGGGAGCCCTGGTACGGCCCGCCGCCGCTGCCGCCGCCGCCCCACTCGACGATCGGCCGGTCGGGCCGGCGGCCGCCCCCCCCCCTCAACCGCCATTGATCGGTGCCGTTGCTATGGAAATAACCGCTCACAAACTCGACAGCACCTCACTAAGACAGGTGAAACTCTGTAATGAATGCTGTTTTTAAAAGCGGAAGCTGGGCGAAATCTACCAAGTAATGCTTATGCTTCTTTAGATGGAATGATTGTATATGTAGAAATGCGGTACTTCTACTCGTAAGGTTGAATTCACGTTAATGCCAATTTCATCAAAAACATAAGTAAGTAAATGATACGAGAAAGCCTTTTAGATTTAATAATAATGCAGAATGTAGCCACACAATATCGATCACACAAACAAATCAAAGTCGAATTCGCCCTCTAATTATATTGCATTTGCCTGAATGGTTGTGCTTTGTGAATGCTATTTTATTTAGCCCGTCATAAGAATTTCAAATCGACTAACTTTTTACGTATCACGACCACGAATTTTTACTCCTTTTATTCATGCAACACGCAATTAGAATCCTTGGTAAGGCAAAAGAGCTCGGAGACAAACGGCTTACTTCCAGGCTGACGAGGGTCATTGTTACGTCACGCCAAACGGCTTCAAACAGCAGTGGGGGCAATCTCTGGCCTTGTGATTAGCCACGAGCACCAACTGTGGAGCGCGCCCAACATGAGGTTATAAGTGAACAACCAAGGAGCTTGAGACAGCTCTCTGGCTGTTAAGATTTACGCTCAAACGCACTTAGGTACGCAAGGGAGAATAAAAGGGAAGCGGCGAATTGCTCGTCATCTGTGGAAGCGGGCTGCTGGTACGCAATAATTCACGTGACAAGAGGTGCTTGTAACGTAACAATATCTAGATATTCACGTTATAAATTAAGATATATTAAGAGAAGGCGAGAGCTCCTCTTAACATATCTTCCGACTTCCTCACTCCTTATGACCCCCTTTTGACTCTGTGGTCGTCGGAGCACCTGCAGAACAGTTATTCCCAACCCCCATGGCTCGTGTACCGGTAGTCGGTGCCTGGGGCAGTCAATCATGGCCCAGCACGGGTCAACCGGTTTATTGGTGACCCCTTCTCACGCCATACATTCCAGACCAGTCGGTGCGGATTCCTTATAAATATGGGGATGTGAGCGAAATGATTGTCTAACAATGCCGGACGCGGTGCAACTAGGTGATGACTGCTTAAAACATGAATCATAAGTTATTTAACTCAAACGTTACGGAGAGCGCATGCATTCAAGGTGACAAGCTGCTACCTGCTCTTCATTAGCCCAATATCAGTTGTTTGAATTGGTTAGACGTACTTTAGTAGGTAATAAGTACCAAAGAAGCAGAGAAGTGGAGCGGCGATGTGCAGTGGATACTTACCTAACTTTGCCACACGATGTGCTCTGGCAGTCTGCAGCAGCAGTGCCAGTGTAGTGCGGTCAGCTTATAAGCCGAGTCGACCAGCCTCGATGGGAGTGGCAGCGAACTCACCGGTGCCACACAGCCCCCACCGCCTCCAAACTCGACCCTCACTCACAGTTCACGCCGAACACTCGACTTCTACCGACCCGACCTGACCTGACCTGACCCGCGCGCCCGCAGTTCGCAGTTCCCGGCGGGTGGTCCGCGCGGCCCGTCCGCCCCCGCCGCGCCGCCGCGGTCCGTTCGCCACTGCGACAGCGCACCTCTGGGTGCCGGTGCACCGCGCTTCACAGCCCACCGGTGTGCACATCCCCGCCCCCAGCGCCGCCCCGCATCTCCGCCCAAATCCAATGAGGGGGGGTCGCGCCACTGCCGAAGGCCGCGCCCGCGCCACAATGCTGGCGGTGTGTGAGGGTCGCGCTCACCGGCGACCGGGGCCGGTCGGCGAGCGGCGCTGGACGATCAGACAGGTGCCGCAGTGGGGCATATGGGGCAATGAGCGCGTCTGGTATTAAAAAGTGCGATACCTGCATGGTGTTTGATGCACTCATATGTCGGGTTGGACTAGTTAGACGCTAAAGCTGTATCAACACACAACCCCTGACGCTGGGTTCACGGACCTAACACAGTATGACAGTAGCCATCCCTCGTTGCCGCTGTCATGGGATGACTGAGCTGGCGATCCTGGCCTGAGAGGGCTGCAGCTGGAGAGGAAGCACTGGCAGGACTGGTCACGCCTGGATGACTGAGCTGTTTGCGTGACGGTGCGGCTGAAACAGCCCGCATCATAGTCAAGCCCAGCCGAGCCCGTGTCACGGTCGGGCGAAATTATCTACGTCACTCACCATTACAGTGATCCGCTGTGTCACGGCTGTGCTCAAGCTGTTTCAACTTTCAACCAGCCTGTAAATCGGGAACGGTGAGCAGTGATATGTGCGTCACTATACTGCGAAGTGACCCTATGTGCCTCTCACAGTGCCACTGGATCTGTCACACTCCGCCCACCACGTGTATTGTGCCAGGTCGGGCATGGTGTTTGCCCCGCTAACCGGAAATAATACCCCTGAAGCAAAAAAAGCATCGGCCTGCGACTCGCTAATTGTTTTTGTTGCGATCCAATTTGCGGCACCGCCTGTTTTTGAAAGAAGCATATCCTGTCATCTGGTCGGATCATCGAACTTTTAAAAGCACAAATGTGAATGAGATGGAGTGATAAAATAGTTAGAACGGGTAGACTGTGCCGTTTCACTCACGTGTACGGCGGAACAGCATGCTCCAGGCGGCGGACAGCTACTAGACGGGAGAGCCTGCCTTTCTACGGTAGGCGGCAGTCGAAAGCCATGTCGCCGTTTACTTGCGTAATCAGTGGAAAAAATGTGCGGAAACATAAGTAAATAAACGAATGAATAAGCAGTTGGCGCTAATAATAAAGCACTCCACAAAACAAACTTCGCGGGGCATTTATGCTCTACAATCGAGCTTCCAATCTGTCCGACACTGGATGGTTAAGTTCACTGTCAAAGCTGACACAAGGAGGCGCCAGTGAGAACTCAGGACCGGCGTCAGAGGTCGCTAGTGAGAGAGCTGGACGGTATAGCAGCGTCCCGCAGCCTCACCTGAGCCAGAGACCAGTCTCCGAGATCGAGCCCAGGCTCCTGAGACCGAACCCTCAGTGCAGCAGTTCCTCTGATCGAGCCCAGGCTCCTGAGACTGAGCCCTGCTGTCTCTTCATGTTTGGGTCAAAATGATGCCACAAGCGAACCAATGTATTTGGCGTCATGGAATAGGTACCTAAAGTGAAGCAAGTGAGCATGTTTCAAATGCGAAATTATAAACCAGTTGATATGAAGGTAAGACACAAAATTAAGCTCTTTTCAACTCTCGACCAAGCATGTCCACCCACAGTAATAATGAAGGTAAAGGCAATTTGCTAAACGAAACCTTCTACTGGGACGCATAGGGGCAAACAAAAGGATCAATAGTCATTTCAATACACATTATGGCACCACACTTTTCACCACATTATGTCAGACAAGTGCATTAACTAGCTAGCATGAGAGAGCAGCAAAAAGTGCAGCGTACTATCGAAACCGGTTTAAAAATAAATGCGTCAGATAACAGGATATCTCACAAAAAGTACGGTTATGTCAACGGCCATGGTATGTCATTATATTTACATGTAGGCGAAATGCTACCAATGATCTCTCACCCTCTCTCTCTCTCTCTCTCCTCTCTCTCTCTCTCTCCTCTCTCTCTCTCTCTCTCTCTCTCTCTCCTCTCTCTCTCTCTCACACAACACACACACACTCTCTCTCTCTTCTCTCTCCTCCTCTCCTCTCTCTCTCCTCTCTCTCTCTCTTCTCTCCTCCTCTCCTCTTCTCTCTCTCCCTCTCTCTCTCTCTCCCTCTCTCTCCTTCCTCTCTCTCTCTCTCCTCTCTCTCTTCTCTCCCTCTCTTCTCTCTCTCACACACACACACACACTCTCTCTTCTCTCTCTCTCTCTCTCTCTCTCTCTCTCTCTCTCCTCTATCTCTCTCTCTCTCTCTCTCTCTCTCTCCTCTCTCACTCTAGTGAGTGTCCATTGTCACCCACACTACTCGACACTCAAGAGGTCATCCTCGCCACCATCATCTTGTCTCGCTTCACGTTCGTCATTTTCACCTTGATCTTTGTCACCCTGTCCGTCGTCCCTCTGACCCTGACGCCCATCGTCTCCGCTCTGCGGCTCGGCGATGACGTACTGTCTCAGTTTCCATGGGTCGTGCAGGGTGGAGCCGATCTCCATCACTCGACGCCGCAGCTCGGGGTCAGCCAGCTGCCTGCTGATGGCCTCCTCCAGAGCCGCGCCACAGCGGACGGAGAGGCGGCCGACAGGTCTCCAGCAGGGCGGCCGCCATCTCTGCGGCCGGGTCACCGGACGGACCGGCGGCGGCGGCGGCGGCGGGTCGGGAGCGGAGTCGCCCCTCCAGGTCAGACGCCAGCAGCTCCTCCAGCGCCGCTCGACAGTCGCTGTAGGTCTCCAGTCTCAGCGCGGTGCGGCTCCACATCCGCTGGCGCTTCTCGTCGTCCAGCCGGGCCGCCTCCGACCAGCCGGGCACGCTCTCGGAGAGGGCGCGCGCCAGCAGCGCCGAGTTGAGCAGCAGCTCGGCCAGGCCGCGCGGCGTGTCCGGGGCGGCGGTCAGACCGGCCGGCCGCTGCTCCCGGCGGCAGACTGAGCTGGTGTCGGCACCAGGCGCCGACCGCCGCCGGATCAACCAGCAGTCGCTGAAGGTCTGAGGGGGTGAGCAGCGCCATCAGAGGCGCCGCGTCCAGGGCCAGCAGACCGCCGGGCAGCGGCGTCAGACGCGCGCCGGCCACCAGCTGATCGGGAGCGACCAGCAGCGCGGCCAGCAGGTACTGCTGCATCCGGCACTGACTCGTCATCAGCAGGTGCAGCCATAGCAGCTCGGGCACTGCCGCGCGGCGCAGCAGGTCCGGCACGCGGCCGGCGCACCACGAGTCGTGCACCAGGGCCGCCGGACGGAAGTGTAAGCCGGACACGATCGCCCAGACTACGAGACCGCGCGCCAGGCGCGTGCGCACCTGGACCTCCGGCAGCGGCGCCTCGCTGAGGTCGGTGTCCAGCAGCGGTCTGAGCGCCGGTGAGCAGTAGTAGGCTGACCAGACGGTGAGCAGAGAGCCCAGCCGGGCCCGCACGAGAGCTACGGTCCGCCGCAGCGCTGCCAGCTCCGCGCCACTCAGGAACCGGAACAGGTCGATCTCCGACCAGAAATAGCAGGGCAGCGAGCCGGCCGCGGCGGCCGAGTCCAGCCGCTCCAAGAGCACCAGCACCGCTTCGGTCACATTCTGCCACTGGTCAGCGGCGAACTGCTCCCGCATCCAAACACGGTGGTCTTCACGTAGTAGGATTTGAGCCCCTTCCCCTCGGTGCCGAGGAGGTTTTTGGCGTTTTTGACGGCGATCAGCGCGGCTCGGTAGAGGTTAGGCAGGTGCCAGGCGGCCACCACCTCGGCGCGAGACAGCGAGAAGCGCCACTCGTCCTCGGAGAGGGCGCCGCATTTGGAGCCGACCGGCACCAGGTGCACGCCGAACTGGAGGATGTCTCGCCGCGCGGCCGGCGGAGGCCAGTCCTGCGGCCGGTGCCGCCGGAAGAACTCGTCCGAGGGCCACTGGCGCAGTCGCAGGCAGGGCACGTTGTCGAGGCCGTTTGGCACCTGGTCGGGCGGCGGGCTGACGGCGGCCGACGGCCCGCTGCAGCTCACCTCCGTGCCATCGGCGCTGTCCAGCAGCACCGCAGCGAACATGAGCCGGCGGACGCGGGCTGCCGACACCAGGGCGCCGGTGGCTGCCGAGCGGACCAGCGCGAACCCGGGCGCCTCTGAGGGCTCCACGGTCAGTAGTGGCGCGTTCCAGTCGGCCTCGGAGGTCAGCGGCGGCGTACCGTTCGGCCACCGTCCCTCGGCCAGCCGACACCGCGCCGGGCCCAGCCAGTGCATGATGTCTAGGTCGGAGGTGCCGCGCTGGCCGACAGTCAGGTCGTGGAACCGCTCCAGGCCGCTGCCGGACAGCGCGCAGCTGAGAACGGTGAGCGGCGGGGCGTCTGGCACCGGCCGGCAGCCGGCGCAGGCGCGCTGCAGCGCCTCCAGCAGCGGCGCCCGGCGCGCCATGTGCACCCGCTGCACGTGGCCGTGCCGCACCGACAGCACAAAGTTGGGCACGGCGCTGTCGGCCGTGTCGCACAGCGCCAGGCTGTTGAAGACGATGCTGGTGAGGTCGCCGCAGCGCTCGTGCAGCTGCTCGGCCAGCGCGAACCAGGCCTCACTGCCGGGCGGTACGGTCGGCCGCTCGATGCCGTCCTCCGAGTTCCGTCCCCGCCGCCTGTCCTCAGGGAGATGTCCTTTATCCCCATCCTCCTCCTCGGCTCCTTCCTGCCTGTCAGCGGTCTTCTCTTGCTGTGCATCCCTCGGCCCGCCGTTGTTTTTCCACCGGCCCAAAAGCCGGTCACGGAGCTGGCGAAGCAGGCTAGCGAGGCCGCCCATA
Source organism: Amphibalanus amphitrite (assembly GCF_019059575.1). NCBI lineage: Eukaryota > Metazoa > Arthropoda > Thecostraca > Balanomorpha > Balanidae > Amphibalanus > Amphibalanus amphitrite. The sequence continues at coordinate 16,946 of NW_024884012.1, read as the reverse complement.
TCAACACCGCACCGCTGTGACTCTTCGTGTCACTCCACTCTATCGGTCATCATAGCACTCCTCGCTGCACGCCGCGGCAGGTCACACTATACACCGCCGCGCCTCTCGCCCTCCGCTCCGCTCAGCTGCTATCGGGTACGACTCACACGGGAGTCCCGCTCTGAGTGTCGTGACGTCACGCCAAGGCCGGCCCGGGTTTTCCGCAGCAACCGTGTGTTGCAACTTGCAGGGAGTGCAGCTGCATCTGCTCAGGACGTTGGATTGAACTGCCGGCTTCAGCGGGGCCAATAAATGGACACGCGGCAACAGCATAGTTTGGAATGGCCAATTCGAGAGATAGTTCTTTGGCTTAATCAGTCCCGAACGATGAACGTTAATTATGAGCGAGTAATAAATGCGGCTCCGTGTGTCCCTGGTCGCACCTACCAACTCGATACGAGTACCTATAACATATCTACATAAAACCTAGATGTCCAACCAGTGCTGATGCTTCAGCTAATAGCGAGAGAAGCTCATATTTATAAATTCACCTGCTTACTGGACATTTTACTGTACACAACCCAAGGGCTACAGGGCGCACCCAGAATAATTATTGCGCACACATTTGACGGCGCCCTTCTCCGTGAGGTACGGACCTCTGGTGGGAAAATAATGAAGCCTTAGTACGCTGTCGCTTTTCAGGTGTCTCTGCCTGTCACGATTCGGCCTTGGTGCAGTAAAGCTATCGCGGGCACGGCTGTGACTCATGCTGGGCCTTTCCGTGAGATCAAACTACCTCATCTAGTAGATCAGGTAACGACGGAGGCCAGGGAAACATGGCTCGGCCCCGACCGCCACAGACCGTATCTCCTTATCTCCCTACAAGTCGGGTGTAAAATAAGGCACCGGGATGTGGGTCCACCCGGAGCCGCCGGTCCTGAGCTCTGCAGTCCGAAGTCTATAGTGTCCAGACTCCAGAACCGCGTGAATACCTAACCCCGAAATCCACAGTCGTAAGTGATTCGCAACTATGGGCTGTGGCGAAACGTGGAAGCTGCCTGGCGCCGGGCCGCTATGGTGTGTCGGCGGTGAAATGATTCGAAAGGTTGCTGCGGCGGGCCGCTGCTGGCGGCGCCGGTTCCCGAGCGGAGAGCGCGGGGAGGGGAGGGGCGGGACAGCGGCTCTTCCGCTACCGGGTTGTCTGGTGTTCGAATGGTGACGGCCGCAGCCCCCCCCCCCTTCCCCCCCCCGTCTCACGGACCGGACAGAACAGGACCGGACCATAGAGACAGGACCGGCGGTGTAGCAGCTGCCTTTAGGCCGGAATGTTCAGCACGTACTGATATTGTTTCACTGGTCAGGTACTTGTGATCGCGGCTTGTTCAATGCGTCTATCTTCTATTAACGTCACCCTGTACTCTGTGGTTTTTGCACACACAAATCCTTCGTTTTTCGTGGGTCGGTGCCTGTGGCCCTGCAGCCTATGCATGCGCTCTCCCAACTGAATCCGAAGCGTCATCGTTCTCGCTGTCATCCACAATTGGTTCATTTCCACCATACCATCTCCGTCCCTCAGCTGGAGGCCCTCTGACCTCAGTCCGCCCCGTCGGCCGGTGACCCGACGTCCGTCACTGTCCCTGCGGCCTGCAGGGGGCCGGCGAACGACCGACGACCGGCCAAGCGGTGCGCCGGCCTCAGAAGTCAAGTCGATGACTCGTAGATCGATACGGATGGCATTCGCGGCGCGCGGGGGTGGCGGTGGCGCGCGGAGGTGGCGGAGCGGCTGTGGCGACTGCTCTGACTCACTCGCCGGCTGAGGTTTGCACCTCCCTCCCCCGTGACTGTGATGATCGACCGGCAGGTGCGCCCTTGGTCCGGCGGCTCGACGGGGCCTTGGGCCTTGGCAGACCAGACAGTGCAGATGCTGAGGGCCACCTTCGCCGTGACGGGGCCACATCTGCTCCACGTGATAAATAGTTCGCTGCAAACAGGAGAGGTACCAGAGAAATGGAAGGAGGCGTGTGTCGTGCCGCTGCACAAGAAAGGTGACCGATGTGACCCCGGCAATTATAGGCCTCTATCCATCAACAGCGTACCTGGCAAACTTTGTGAAAAATGTGTTAGCAATCAACTTTCATCTTATCTAGACCAACATCATGTTTTATGTGATAATCAGCATGGGTTTCGTAACGGGCATTCAACTGAAACTGCTTTAATCGATTCACTTAGTTACATATCAGCTTGTTTGGAAAATAACTGCGTATGTGCATTACTTGCCGCAGACACGTCTCGTGCATTTGATAGCGTTGAACATGAGCGGTTGCTTGTAAAGCTAGGCTGGTACGGCGTGAGCGATCACTGGTTTCGTGACTGGTTGTACGGCAGAAGTCAGAGGATGCAGGGTAGCAGCGCTGGGGCACTACCGGTGACACACGGCGTGATACAGGGGTCACTAATGGGTCCAAAATTGTTTTTACTTTTTACTAACGACCTTATGTCTCATTTACCCAGTGGCAAGCAGGTCATGTACGCCGATGACATTCAGTTTATTGACTCTGATACGGTTTCTAATTTGGACGACCTAAAACGGCGTATGGAGTGTACTTTGGAGGTGGCTCTCCGATGGTACACCCAGAACAGGCTAAAAATCAACCCAACTAAGACTGAACTTTTGCTAGTAAAGCCGCAGAGAAAAATATGTAGTGCAAATTTTACTATTGACTTTGGCATTTGCGAAATTAACCCATTAATGCCGCTTGGGTCATATATGACCCAAAAGCAGCATCTTAACATTTTTTCTAAATGGAGGCAAGTGGCACTTTGAGGAACTTGTGCGTGTGTTTTGTTGGATTTGTGGGTTCAGCGACGAGCGTCGGAGCCGCATAAAACTCGTGTGAGCTCGTCCACTGAAGTTTCTGGAGCCAAAGACGACGGGACTGCACAGCCACCGGTCACTGGCAATGGCGCGCCGTCCCAAAAAGTAATATTATGTTATGTTTGCACTTTACTATCTATTGAATGATCGTCCACCTGGCATCTAAACTTGTCTGAAAAAGACATGATGTATCTTTTTGCCCTTCTTTTCGCCATCGGATAACTTTTTTTCCTCGATGAATATCCTTGGGTCATAAATGACCCAGCCGGCAATAGTGTTGTCAATTTTCTCGTATGTTGAATACAAGGGAAGCAATTAATGATTATACGATTATTTATTTCTGGAGGTTGTGATCAGATCACAGTGGCGGATCCAAAGGAGGGGGGTCATATGGGTCACTCATGACCTCCCCTGGGACCCAGGGGCACCACCGACCTATTAGGGGCACCACAGGCCTAGTGTTGCGATGTTGGGATATCATGAGCGGACCGGTTGTCCGGGGCCGTGACGCGGGGCGGGCCGGCGACTCGGCCGGCCGAGGGGCACCACGGGCCTGTCAGGGGTATCACAGGCTTGTTAGGGGCACCACAGGCATGCAGGAGCACCATCGGCCTAGCAAGAGCACCACAGGTCTGTCAGGGGGCACCACAGACCTGCCAGGGGCACCAGCCAGAGGCCTGCCAGGGGCACCATCGACCTCACAGGGGCACCACCAGCCTCGCACGTGCACCTTGGGCTTGTAAAGGGCTCCACGGGCCTGTCGGGAGCACTTCAGGCTTGTCAGGGGCACCACAGTCCTGCCAGGACCCAGGGGCACCAGCGGCCTAGCAGGAGCACCACAGACCCGCCAGGGGCACCACAGGCCTGCCAGGGGCACCACAAACCTAGCAATGGCACCACAGACCTGTCAGGGGCTCCACAAGCCTGTCAGAGGCACCTCAGGCTTGTCAGGGCCCAGGGGCACCACAGTCCTTCCAGGGACACCACAGGCCCGTCAGGCCTATGGTGTCCCCTCTGGAGCACCAGAGGCCTAACAGGGGCACCACAGGCCTGCCAGCGGCACCAACGGTCTCGTCAATGAGACGTTGCAAAGCATTGCAATGCAGTGCCTCTTAATATTGTTAGGCTGAGACCGCTATACAGTATACACAATAAGGTATCTAGCTAAATCGGTTTTCGCGATAACTCCTTATTTGTGACTATGCCAATGCCGGTTGGGTCATTTATGACCCATACTTATAACTTGAGAACCGATGGAACAATTTTTTAAGCTTGCACAGTTTTCTTACTAGGACCCGTGTGGCTAACATTTGTTAAGGACAACTAAAGAATCAAAAAATAAAAATTCCGGCATTAATGGGTTAAACCTAGTCACGAGATCAAAATTTTAGGCGTGTTCTTTGACTCTTCACTGACCTGGGAGAAGCAGGTGTCGTTGGTGACCCGCCGCTGCTACCATGTACTAGTCGGCCTATCTAAGTTGAGACATAAGCTACCGTATGAAGTAAAAAAGATGCTTATCGAGGCCCTTGTATTCCCCCACATAATGTACTGCTGTACCGTCTGGGGAGGCTGCTGCGCAACCCAGAGGCGACGTGTGCAGAAGGCCATTAACTTCGCGGCGCGCATTGTAACAGGACTGTCTAAACGCGACCACATTAGCGCAGCTCTGGAAGCTCTCGAATGGCCGAAGTTTGACAAGATGTTGGAGGACCGAGACATAGCGATGCTGCGTAGGATTCTCTCGTCGGATGCGCCGCCATCTCTAGCTGGACTCGTGATGCGTCGCTCTGATGTGAATAGGAGGCTCACTCGCGGCACATGTGGGGATCAGCTGGACCTGCCTAAAATTAGAACAGAGCGAGCTAGGCGTACTTTTCATTTTAGAGCAGTAAAATCGTGGAACGGTCTCCATCGTTAGCTTTCTGGCAAACAAGCTGTGATGTATTTTGTGATGATTTTTTTTGCGCTGCTCACTTTTATTTACTTTGTCTACTTTTTACCCGCGTATTGTGCATTCTTAACTTCACATTTTGCCATCTGAGTATCTTACTGGTACAGACAATTCTCTTTACTTTTATACTGTGCGTCATTCTTACTGATGTGTGTTTTATACCCACTTGTAGTTTTATAGATTGTGAATGATTGTATGACGAGAGCACTGAAAAACCATTCACATGGAGGACTCAATACATGATTGATTGATTGATTGATTGATTGATTGAGATCTGGTCCGTCGGGCGCCGTCACATACCCTGAGGCTAGAGGAGTCAGGAAGGGGGTCGGGCGGTGGCTTAATGTGGCCAAATATGCGACAGGTGGATCGACCCATCTGTCCCGCTACATAAGGTCGCGATTGGACAGAAAAAAAAAACACTGAACTGCGGACAGACACTTATCTCCCTTATGTGTGCCGAAAATGGTTAAAGGTTTTGCAGCCCCCCCCCCCCCCGTCTATCCTATATGTCCGCATGGGGAGAAGGTATATGCACTATGCAGCACACGGTAGTGCACCTAATCGGCATTTGTTACTCATTCAGAGAATCGTTGAAGCGTTCATACCGGGAACAACACAATAAATCGTCAAAACCCAAAATCCTCACTCACATCGGACCAGATCGATCTAATCAAGCATCCGACGTCATCAACAAACTCCTCATGTTGCCATTAGCCGTGACGGGTTCATTGAATCGGCGTAAACACCGCGCTGCTCGATTGCAAGTGCACACTGATGGCCTATATACCCTGTTGACGGAGCCCGGTTGGCCCGGTTGTCAGCGCATGGTAGCAAGTACTGGCATGTTGGTATTAAACAGAAGCTATATATGCAGTCCAGAACAAACTAATGAGCTTTGTGGAGAAAGTTTATTTTAACCCTAGAACGCCTAGGGGGGGGGGGTTGTATCAACCCCCCCCCCCCTCTGAGGTTTTTTCGAAGTGCACGCTAAACGGCTTGTCGTAGCGGGCTGAAATTTTCAATACCCTCTGGGGCAACCTTTGCGCATCTTTTGCCGAAAAAAATTGATCGGGTCATGTCAGGTCACGGAGTTATGACGTCATAAGAGGTACAGCCTCCGGCCGGATTTTCACAAACTGAGTGCCAACGCCCGAGGTTTCCTGCCGGTGGTACGGACATCGGTTGATGGATCGTGATGAAACTTCCCATGCATGTTGGGGCAAGTATTGGCTATCATATGGTATAAGAAATTTGACCGGGTCAGGTCAGGTCACGGAGCTATGACGTCACAAGAGGAACAGCGTCCGGTACTATTTTTGAAAAGCGCCCGAACCACTATTTTGCTAATTCTTGTCACCTCAATGGGAATATGCAGCAATTTTAGCTTCTATAGGGAGCAAATGGACCTCCCAAATCCAAAAATACAATCAGATTTCAAAAATTTAAATTTTGATTTTTCGAATTTCTGCCGCCGACTGTGACCTTGCCCACTTCCGGCGCTCCCAACGCGCCATTTTTAGAGCTAGGGAAACGAAATACATACCAAACGATAGAGAATTGATCAAGGAACACGATAGTGAAGGTTTCAAGTCGATATCTTCCACCGTTTTGCCGCAATCGCCGCCGAAAGTTGAAAAAAAATCTATTTTTCCGAAAATTTGACCTTTGACCGGTCAAAAGTAGGTCAAATGTTGACCTAGAACCAAAAAATATACCACCAATCGCGAGATCTCGTTGAGAGCAATCCGTTGGTTTTTTCCGCTAAGCTCTACGACCTTCCGTTTCGAAACGCCAGGGGGGGGGGGGTCGTAACAACCCCCCCCCCCCTGGTCGTTCGTGTTATGAGAAATGGCCTGGTCGTGCGAGGGTTAAAACTTTTCTGAAAAGGCGTTAATTCAAACGAAACCACCAGCTTGGTCGAGGGAATGAGACTGAAAATGCTACTTTGAGCACGAATTCATGACTCTTCGGTGCTTCCAATAGGATCGGGCGCTGGGTTCTCGTTTATTCAGTAGGGCGGGGACGATTGCCATTGTGCGCTTTGCTCATGGACCACGTCACGGTCAGCGCCCACGGCTCGTCACGCGGCGGACAGAGAGCGGGCTGTGTGCGGTCACCAGGTGCCGCCGAGCTGACCCGGCGCGGCGCACAGCGTTACATGGTGGGTCGACAATCGACACGACTTGACACATAGGTCGGTGAGGTAAGAGAGGCGGCGGCGCGGCGGTGGGGCGTCGTTTTTCGGCCGCGCCGCACGGTTGGCACATGGACGGCTCCGTTTGCGTCACGGCGGCCCGGACGGCCGGCTGGTGTAGGTACCGCTCGGTCCGGAGAGAAAGGACCGGGAGCTGCGCTCTGGCCGGGAGAGCGGCGTGGTTTCACCCCACGCCCCGGTACAGCTCGCAGTGGAAGAACGCTGATGTGACCTGTGTTCTCGAGTCAAAGAGCTGTATGAGCTGTCAAAGAGCTGCTCGAGTTTATACTCTGGTCAAAGAGCTGTATGAAGTAGAAGATCGGCAAACCCCTGCCGAGCGTGCGACTGGCGGTTGTTGTCATGCAGACGCAATCATGGCTGACAGGCAGCCTGCTGTACGAGTATCTGACAGACTTCAAGCCCGTCTCATCGTCTATGTTCCAAGTTTCCGGCCCCATGATCCCAGGACGCAAAGAAATTCATAAACGGGATTGTTTGCTGAGCTAAGTGATGATTTGTATGGTGCAACCTAAACTAGAAATTCATCTTGTCACTTTGATACTTTCGCGTCGGCAGAGAAAATGGCACACATAGCCATGTTTGCCGGACGGGTCTGGCTGGACGCCGGTCTCAACTCTCGTGCCTTCTCATTGCTTTCACTGCATCAGTAAACTGGGGGTGGAGCTGCATCCCACATTCTTTTTGTCTTGTCCTACAGGCTGGTCCGGCTCAGAAGAATAAATGAGGTATTTTAAAACAGGTTGTCCCAGCAGTCCAGTGTTTCCAGTTGAGTGCCTTTTCTTTTCTGAAAGGTGAGTAAGAGGTAAGCAAGTAAGTATTTTTAAGGTAAGAGATAAGAGCTGAAAACGCAACCTGACTTAGTTGAAGACATGTCATATAAAATATAATACTGCCTAAGTGCAACAGACCATGTCATATCTATGCTATATTCGGATGTGACTCAGCCTCTGTATTTTTTTCTGACCTTCCCGATTTGATGCTAACTTCCTACGCGACATGATTCATGATCTTTATTTAGGATCTTCGGTCCGGCTTGCATGCACTTTTTATGCAGAGTGCAGACCGTCTAATGCTTATCAGGATAGTACCAGAATTGAAGGCATGTCGGGATTCCAACCACGCTATAGATTTGCATATAAACTATAAAATCTCTTGCACCAGCTTTTTACCAGAACCGAGTATTTTGAAATCCGTGAGAAATAAAACTGGCTGGCTGTTGCTCGTTGCAAACATTCTGCACATTGGAGGCCTTCACCAGACTGTGCCACCCCCAACCGACCGAGCCGGTTGGCCAGCGTTACAGCCCGCCTGCAGCTTTATAAACACGACCGGGCGGTGTATGTTCGGACACAGCGGCCAGACCGGTTCTGCGGCCTTCCTCGAGTGGGCTTTAAACCTCCTTTTGGAGCGGCCGAGTCGTGCAATCCCCTCCCTCCCTCCCTCCCTTCCTCGGTACTTACATGCCAGACCGGTCCGGATCATGTGCCTCCCCCAACCCAGCTCTCCCTCCCCCGCCGGGCAATGCTGGTCACCCTGGCACTGCCGCGGCCTCCATAGCAGGACCACCTCGTCCCCCGCCGTCATCCCCCAAAGGGACGCCATAGTTAGTTTTTTTTGTGGTCCCAGCCCGCCATCCCTGCCGCTCAGAGCCGCCGGAGAGCTCTCACCTCTCCCCTGTGAAGGCCAAGGGGGATATAAGGGTGCACTAAACCTCAGTGGGTCCTGTCTGGATTCTTTACTGGTCCGAGGCCCCACCTTCTTTGTCTGCAAACTTAAATCATCTACCTTTATCAAATCGGCATAAACATTACACACGCTGCAGCTGGTGGAAATCTGTGAGTTTGGACTTTAGGGAAAGATTCGCTCTGGTGATAATTTGGAAAAATCATATTTTTTTCTCTCCCTCTTTTTTTTCTCCTCTCTCTCTCCCTCTCTCTCCCTCTCCCTCTATCTTTGTATCTCATCTCTCCATGTCTTCTAGCGTCTTGCCGCTAACCAGTCCGTCTCTATGTATGTATGGATGTGACTGAGTGCCTGGCCACGGGAGCGGAGCGGCGCGGTGTCTCGGTGACCGGTGGTGAAGCCCCGTCCGTCACCCGGTCAGCCTGCAAACCTCCAGCGATATTGGGTGGCAAACATCCGGCGCTGTTATACTGTCACCACAAACGGAGCCAGCGTCGTTCCGGATGAACGATGTGTGAAACATCAACTGACGTCATTCACCGCATCAATAACAATACAGAGTTGGGGCCGATTGGCGATTGGATTACACATGACGGGTTAAATCCGTCAGCTAGGACATAATTCCCTCTGGAATTTCATGTGCCAATAAGATTTGTTAACAATTGTATCATTAGCAGACAGTTTTCATGGTAGCCGTAAGTTATGCATACTGTAGCCGAATATACATATTACATACGGGACCGGAAGCCATACAAAGCCCGTTGCCTTGGCCATTACCGCGTGATAGCCATCAGTCTCGTTCGATGATAGTGCCTAAGTTTTGTACGATATTCGTAGGCCGGGTACGATGGCGCGTTCTAACGACGTTATCTCTTGTTAAGTGTCTGACCGGCCAATTGACCCTGCCGGTTAGATTCGTCTCGGCCGACACGAGAGCCGCAGAGGACTGACGCCGCCGCCACAGTCGTCGACCTCAGCAGAGCCGGCCTCAGCAGTGCCGGCCTCAGTCGTCAGCCTCAGCACTGCCGGCCTCCCGGGTCGCTCCGACCGACACGGGCCGCACCATGACCGGCTCTGCCATCGGGTTACCTATCCCGAAACCGGTGCTCCGTCCGCGGCCTGCCGGCTTTCCACTCGGTTTGATGGCTGAGAAACGGGCCCGGCTGATGGAGGTGTTACCAATTAGGAGCAGCTGTCCGCGCCGCCTGGACTGATTACAAGTGACCTGAGACCGCCAGAGGTCATAGAGTGGTCACCGGGAGGTCACGAGAGGTCATGACCAGGTAGGTAACGCGATATGTGACGGCGGTAGGCTGTGACGACCCTCGGGGCTGTAGGACGACAGCCGCGCTGTGTAAACCTAGCTTAGCTGCTCTGGAAGGCAGCGTGCCACTTATAATGACGGCGGGCCGAGCTGCTCTCGAGTTACAGGCGCCTGGCGTAGCCAGATAAACCCGGCCCAAACTGGGTTGGTCTGTGCCCGGCGCTCTGCTGCTGTTTACTTGCCTTCAACTCATTAGCCGCTCAGCCAGAGCAGGCTTATCTGAAATGAGCGCAAATAAACACTGCCATCAGTATTAGTGCTCAGCGATGAACGATGCAGGATGAAATGGGCTCAACGTTCTGTTCTCTGCCGCAAAAACATTTCAATATTATAAAGGAGGTCAACGCTTCACCTTGCATAACAACAACAACAACAACAACAACAAAAATCGAATGAACAGAAGAAAGGGATTTATGCAATCTCGACATTTTTTTTCTTCCAGAACCCGACACATTCAGGGCATTTCCTTAGATAAAACAACAGATTAAGGCTCACATTGCTGGTTAATAATGATCTCATACATGTGTATGGTTCAGATTCAAAACGGGCAACATTATACATAGAGTGGGGACCTCGACGCATTTTTGTTAGCATCATTTTCATCTGTATTTGGTCATCAGCAATGCATCTATGATATTTTGAATTAGACTGTCGCCTGTCGGCGTGAGTGAGTCCATCATGTCGAGACGGTAACTCAAGATCCCGTACTAGGAGATTCACATATCCACCGCTAGAGGTCAGGGAAGTCGAGCGCCTGCAACTATGCTGTACCGCAATGCACCGGTCCCCGTGTGAGCATTAGTAAACACTGTTGAAACTTCTGTTGGTGAAACGAACAAGGCCACCACACATTAGAGACTGGTCACGTCCGGGAAATTTAGAGCAGTGACCTTGTGAGTTATCGAAATGTGAGAGCCGCAGGTCCGCGCAGAAAACACTTCCGTATTATGTGGCTCGAGACTGGGGAAGTGCGGGCGGGCTGGATAATGGCATAGAGGCATTTTCTTATTCTGAAAATATGTTACGAGTAGAGTAATTAGTAATTACAAATGAAATAGAGGGACTGAACGCAGGTCACTTGTCAGAATTTGATAAATGAAATTTGATGGGATGCTGGGCCTGGGACGAAACCCTGCGGGTGGGAGCAATCAGGATGGGAACATCAGACGGCCGCGACACGGTTTCCCAACGCCTTGTGACATCGTTTGATGTGAAATGGAGCCAACCTCTGCGTGTGAGGAGCGGTGAGGCAAGGGAGGCCCGGCAGAGCACGGCTTTGGTCGCCCTGACACAGCCCGGCGGTCGCGATATCACAGTGAAACAGCCGGGCCGGCGGCTTGCGTCCAAAGCTAATCTGGGATGAGTGACACACTTGGTATTGCAACGTACCATTGTAGATATCTCGTTACAAAATGACACAGAAAAACAGGCGAGACAATATGTTTGATTCTCCAGCGCTGGTGTTAGGCTTAATAAAAGCCGCTGCACGGTACAAACCGCTGTAATGTTCCTTTGTTCAAATGTCACAATGAAGCATTAAACTCCATCATACTTCCTGGACGAGGAGCCACTTATGATGTCAGCGGGGACAGTATAACCGGCGGATGGTTCGCGGTACCAGCCGCTCCTGGAATGCCCAGTTCAGCGCCCGCCGAGCTCAGCCGCCCACAGAATCCGTGTGGGTCCGGAGCGCCGTTCATGACCGACTCGGGCAGCTGCGCAGTGCGTGCTGGTGCTGCTCGGCCGGCAGCCTTCTCAGAACCTTCAGCCCGCCGTTCTCGTCTCTGACGTCATAGGCGCGCGCCGTGTGACGTCAGAGGCGGCGCTGCGCCTGTCGCTGGCGACGGAGCGGGCTGCCGGCGCGCGAGCTCTCCCAGAACGGGGTGCTGAGACGCGTCGTCGTCCGTGCGGCCGCGTCGCGCCGGTGCGTCGCTCGTTTCCTGGTACGGGATGTTGGAGCCGGCCGGGCGCGCTTCAAGGCTCGCTCGTGCCGGCGGGCGGGGAGCGGCCGGCTCACACGCGGAGGTCGGCACAGGCGGGCGATGATCCAGGAAGCGCGCCGCGGCGCCCAGACAGCGACGGACACCGTCCCATCGTGGCGCCCAGACACTGCACCGCGCCCGGGCCGCCCCACCACAGCTGCGCAGTCCCGCAAAGCATTCACTACTAAATCCGCCGAGCAGCACTTCGATCTATAGGCTGCCAAAGTCCTGGAACGTCCAATAAAATAGATAGAAGCTCCCTGAATTTCATAGGAAAAAGCAAAAGACTGCTTAAACCTGGTGGTTGTCTCGGCAAGGAAAAGGGTGGGCCAAAGAAGCAGTACGTAGAGAGCGGACAAGGGACGAAATAGGCTGAAAAGAAACGGGAAGATACTCTGCAGTGCTGCTTATTTTATATACCATGCCGCGAGCGTCTGTTACGAAACATGCTACATAGTACATACACGCCTTCGAAGCCTCGAGCTACCTCTCTCCCTCGCCACCCGTCGACTCCTGCAGAGCACCCGGCAGTAATATGTTACCCCACCGACTGCCGCAGAGCACCCGGCAGTCACCTGTTACCCCACCGGCTGCTGTATGTACTCCGCCCGGCGGTCACCTGTTACCCCACCGGCTGCTGTAGGTACACCGCCCAGCAGTCACCTGTTACCCCATCGGCTGCCGCCCGGTCAGCTATTGCCTCTCACCAGGCAGAGGCAGTGAGCGGCTCCAGCTACTCTCCCTCTCCCCTCCGTCTGGTTTATGAACCCGTCCCAGGAGCCGGTGTATTAGATGAACCGGTGCTCAGAGAGTCGACCAGGGGCCGCTGTCCGAGCGGCGGAGCAGCAGAAGGCTCCCGATGCGCTCCAAACTGAGAACGTGACGGCACGACTGTTTGAACGTGCGTGACGTGACGTGGCACGGTACGTGGGCGGCCGTGGTCACGGCGGGACCGAATCGAACGTCACGGCGGGACGGGACGTAACGGCAAAGCTGTCGGCTCTAAGTTGGTGACCAGTCAGCTCGCTGTGCCGTCCGACAGTCACGGACCGGCAGTCACGGACCGACAGTCCGACAGTCACGGACCGGCAGTCCGACAGTCACGGACCGACAGTCACGGACCGACAGTCACGGCTTACAGTCCGACAATCACGGACCGGCAGTCCGACAGTCACAGACCGACAGTCCGACACAGCGTAAGACTCGGGACTGGACTCGGACTCACAGCCTCGGACTCGGGACTGCTGAGCCATGCTCGTCGGTCAGCGGCTGATGCATTCGACTGCACCGGGTTCATCAGCGGTTTCAGGCACTGGTCTGGGTCCACTGGACAGCGGATGTTGACCGACAGATGCTGAACTGCTGACTGCTGACTGCGGAATGCTGACTGCTGACTGTTCACCGCTGCGCTGATTGCTGACTACTGAAAACTCACCTCTTACTGCTGAGTGCTGACGCCGAGCGTTCTTGACAGACTGACCGGTCAGGGCGTCTCGCTGATTGACAGGTCATTAACCCGCTGACCCTGACCTCTGGGTACCACCTCTGACCTCTAATCCTACCCAATCCACAGGCCACAGCGCCCGTTAACCCCGGCGCATTAACCGCTGGCCACCAAACGGTGACGGTGGACTGGTGACCCCCTTTTGCGCGCGATCCCTCTGATTCTGGGGCGCCCATGGCCAGGCCACAGAGCCGTCCCATGGACCCATCAGTCTCACCCCGCACTCAATAAAGCCGGTCTGTAACGACAGGCCGTCGGGCGGCGATGGACCACGTCGGCCCCTCTGTGTACCTCGTCAGAGTGTAAACAATGACGCCTGTGCGGGTCAATTCGCCTGGCGTTTATTTTGTCCTGAAATTTACAGGTGTATCTATGGACTCCACTGTGGTCTCACTCGACGATGAGTCTGTTTTAGATATCCTCCTGTGCTCTAGCTTAGCGCGAGGCACCCATATCAGCATAAGTAACAATTTTCAAGTTGGATTCATTGGAAATGCAATGCTGCTTACATACAATGCTTCTCTTGGAGAATGTTCGCCAAGCTCTGTTCACGGCAATCCGAAATGTCTATGCATAGCTGAATTTCTTAAACTCAAAAGGGTTCCCGGTTCTCAAAGCTGGAAGAGTTAGACCGTCTGTATATAACATTTTGACATGAACTGCACCCAGCCCTGCCTTATCGATTGTCACAAAAACCCTGTCGCATACCATAAAGATCATATATATCACGGAGCTTGTCATATATAAATTAGCCTCAAATCGCACTTCCAATAGCTGTTGAAATGTCACAGCTGTCATGTATGACAGGCGCCTGCGTCGTGTCATATTCCGAATCGAGTGCGATGTAGCACTTTTTGACCCATGAACACGGTACGTGCAGACCTTCAAACAGTTTCCCCGTCGTATAGTTTCGGTCTGTCAGTTTGGCCCGGTGGCGATGCGCGGCCTTCCACAGTCTGCGTTTGGTCGGCCGTTGGCAGCTGAGTGGCCTTCCCGACTCTTCCGGGCTGGAGTTCACACCACGCGCCGTCAACCGGGTGCCGGCGAGGCCGCCGCCGCGGCACCGACTCTGAACACCGACGGCTCTCGAAGGAAACCTTATTCGTCAGTCGTCACTCGTGTACGCCAGTGTTTTATTGTGTTTCAACACTCGAGCTAACATCCCGCGCGCGGTGTGGCTCAGCGATAGCAATGACTCTGAGGTGCTGTTTCGTGCTCTCTGCTTTCTCCCGAGTGGAGTTGCCACTCCCTTCTATGGCGCCGCGGGGAGCGTTCTGAGGCGGCCTATCTGCTCATCTGGTTGGCGTTCTCTGCAGCTCAGCCGGCTGTGGGGAGGGTGTGAACGGCCTCCGTCCATACCGCCGGGTCGGGTCGGGCCGCTCGTATACGACCGGGTACTGACCGGGCGGCCAGTGCAGCGCTCCCCGCACTCTGCCGGCCGCTCCTCGCTCTGCCGGTCGGCGGCGGCCGGCCGGGCTGTGACCCGACCTGACCCGCGCCGCGCTGCTCCGTTCCGGCTGTCGGACAGACCCGGTCAGGGGTGCGTACTGGAGCGGGTAATTCAGTTGGGCTGACGGACAGAGCCACACAACAGTGGCCGCATCCAAGACGACAGACTAAATGAACGAAACCCAATGGCAGCTAATGGTGGAAACTTACCAGTTAGCTGCGGTGAATTGAAACTGCTTTTCAATAAAAGTGCTGGTTGTCTGTATGTTTTCTAAGATGCTTTAGATAATGCTTTTTTGAAGTAGGGGAAGTTGGGGGAACGCCGAATACTTTTTTTCTGACGCCCGTAGCACGCAAGGTAGACAACTTAAGCTATTCTTGTTGGCGTCATTCGAGAGGCCAGTCTTTTGTCTTTCAAACATACCAGGCGCATTTGATGAATTCGGATACCGTTAAGCGCAAAAACTAAAAATATCAAAGAACTGACTTTTTCGGCGTTGCCCCGGACTGCGGGGAAAGCCGAAAATGGGATAAATGATCTACGAGGAATGCCGACATTGATGTTTTGCCGATTTATCTCAAACTTTATCCAAAATTCATCAAAGCTGACACGCGTTTTAAGAGCTTGAGGACGCTTGGTGCACACTGGAAGTTATAATTGTGTGATATACCTAATAAGAAAATGCCAGGTAAATCATTCCTTATAGGTAACAGGCCGTTGTGCCGGCTGAAAGTGTAATTTGTTTGACTAAAAATACGCGTTCCTATTCTACAGCAGTAAAGTCCACGTAGCGTGCTTTAACGTGCGTAATTGCACGTTTTCGGCATTACCCCAGCCAGCCATACTTTCATTTGCAGGCCCATAACTTTTAAACGTGCTGTATAAATTTCAAATAGGCAGCACACTTATGCAAAGACATGCTGAAGATTACTTGACCGAATTGGCCAGACAAACGGTAGCATAATGAGTAAGAAATGCAGCTTCAAAGGCGCATGTAGTACAAGGGAAACGTGCCTTGAAAACGCTTTTGGCGCCCTCACAGCCGAAGTATTCCAAATGACGACTCGTAACAAACATGCGATAATTGTAGTCACTTAAGCTTCAGAGCATCACTGAGACGTGGCATCCATGTCGTACGGTTTTAGAAATATCTCGAATTTCGGCTTTGCCCCAACTCCGGCATTGCCCCAACTTCCCCTGCATGGCATATGATATGCAAAAAAATAACATAGACTCGAGCATTTCTTATAATTGAGCACGCATTTACTCTTATGATGTATGATTTATCCTGATCTTGCCAAGAAGATAAATATCTGTTGAAAATGCGATACTTAAATTACCAATTGACAAATAACAGATACATCGCACATCCCCAGTATGCCTACAAAGCGCGTCCCCAGCCTCTCGGACGGCGTGCTCCCAGCTCAGCACACACTACACAGTCTGTCACCGCTTCCAGGTCCAGCCGGGAGTCAAGGTTCGCGGAACTCTACCAATTAGCATTCTGAGCTCGGCCCGCAGCCTCAAAGGCTGGACCGTCTGCTCAACAGGCTAAAGTGGCTTAGTTAAGCTCGCTCCCGGAAGTTTGATGAAATATATATTGAAGCGGTGCAGCAGCCACTATTCGCCGTCAGTAGCTTAGCGCAACGGACTTGAGGCGCTAAGGAAGCTTTAATGATGTTTTGTGGCATGACTAATAAAGTACGATTGTGGCGTTTCAAGTGAAGAATCGTCTTGGATTTGATATATTCCGCCTTTATAATACATCAAGTACTAGATGAATGTGTGTAAATGTTATTGATCCAAGATTAAAAGAAAAAATGGCACAATGTGTCTAATTTACCCATGCGATTTCAACCTTAGTTTTTCCGCACGCCTCATATGCCTACACTTTCCCGTTGGCCGTTTATTTATTCGGGAAACCGGGCTACACCGTTGAGCGGAAGACCGCGAGTGGAGAGTTCGGTGAGATAGCCA
>NW_024884011.1:0-28777 GCF_019059575.1 Amphibalanus amphitrite | reverse complement strand
TCCTGCATCACAACCCCTCATCGACCTTCAGTCTTACTTCTCGATCTATATTTATCATGACCCTCTCAGCCTTTCTTTTTCCTCTTTTTTTCCCCCCTAGCATGATCTCACCAGTCCCAGGTCGCTCTCTCAGCTCCGACCCTCCGCCGCCGAGCTCCCCAGCTCCTCAGCTTCTCAGCCCCGACCTCAGCTCCCCAGCTCCGACCTCAGCTCCCCAGCTCCTCAGTAAGCTCGGCCCCTGAGTAGGCTCAGCCGGGTCGGCCTGCAGCGTCGCCTGACCGTCTCTGTGTTTAGCCAGATGGGAGCGGCTGCCGGCGCCGGCGGCGTACCTCCGATATCAACAAACCCACCTGTCCCCGCCGCCCCCGCCCCCGGCCCCGCCCGGGCTTCACCAGATCCCCCTCCGCCGCCGCCGCCGCCGCCGCCAGCGCCGCCGCGCCACCGTTCGCAGTTCGGTCGCCCGCTGCCTCTGCTAGCGCCCCTAGTGGCAGAAATGGGAACTGAGCGATAGAAGCGCCACTAGTGCCAGAGGCAGGAACCTAGCGATTAGAGCGCCACAGGTGGCGGAACAGATAACTAGTAGTTTTGTATTAGTGGCTAGGTGGCGGGAGTAGGCTGGTATACGAGCTGTAAGGTTTAATTTCGGGACCTGTTAACTGTTTGAAATGCAGAGCTTGTCACAGAGATCGTGGGCTGAGCCTTTTACTTAGATTGTGAAACTGTGTCGTCTCTAAGTTTAATGATCGCTGCTTTCAATTAAGATTCCTAGTGAACGCGATAAGGGTTCAGCTCGGCCCGGTCGACGGGCATAATGCGATGCGTCATGCCACATACACCTTTTTACGCCCAATTTAGGCGGAAGTGCACACATTTCATTAATAGTGCAGGTGATTTCGAAGGTTCGGCATAGTGCCTTCATATATTGAATTGCGGCACGATATTCGTCATTGTGCACCCCACTCCGTCATAGTGCAGTTAAAAGTGGCCCAGGTTCAGACATATTGGACTTAGTGCAAATAATAATTCGTCAGGTTAATTCAATTTCGACATACGGCATGTGCTTACGGCAACGTTCAAATAAATCCAGCACGGTATAAATAAGCGATTATGTAAACAAATCTCACCTTCCTACGCAACTTAAGCCCTCAGCAAAGCTCTGGAGCTAATGAAGAATGTGGGATGTCACGTGAACGTGAAATGCGCTACACCTTTTTACGGCCAAATTTAGAAATGGTGCACACAGTTCAGTATAATAGTGCAACCGATTTCGACAGTTCGGCATAGTGCACCTCTAGTTCGGCCAAGTGCATGATATTCGGTAATAGTGCACACGTTTCAAATGAAGAGCAATCAATTTAGAAGATGGTGCGTTCAAATTCAATGAGGCGTAGGTTCAATTTCGTCATAGTGCACGGTTTCGTCATGTGGCCTGATAGTCGGCGTCCAGCAAAGCGATTTAGGCGATGTTCAAGTGAATTCGCTGCTGGATTGGGAAAATATTTTTGAAAGCCCCTATCTGCCTGTCAAGAGTAGCGTGAATCTTGGTCAAAAACCTGCTCAAATGCAGTTTCAGCTCTCAGGAATTAACTTATCATTAGTCTCGCTCTAAGAACTCGGTGACACGGTCGAGTGGCGGTCACGTGGCATTCAGGGCTTCTGAATCGGGTGCATAACTTCGTTGCTGGTTCAAAAAGATCAGAAATGCTATGGATTCTTGTTATCGCCTTTCAGCATCATGGCGAATTTGATTGAACAAAGCCGAAAAAATATTGCTCATGCCGAATATATAAGCACCCGACGAATTATGTGCACTATGTCTTATATGATTGAAGCTAAGGCACCCAGACGAAACATTAAATACCCTCTACCTTTTGCATCCAGAGCAGTGCAGCTGGCTACTTGACTTTTTTTGCGTTGCTGACTGACTACGAGTGTCATTGGAGGCTCAGGTAGCGTGAAATGTCAAATAAAAATTGTTATTACTTATTTATGCAATGCCGTGTTACTGAACAGTGCCTAAATTACATGCGGGACCCCGAAATTGAAACGATCTGACGAATAATGTGCGATATGTCTAATATGCCTGAACCTGGGTCACTTTAAACCTGCACTATGACGAAATGGCTGCAATATGGCGAATATCGTGCCGCGATTCAATATATCAATGCACTATGCCGTGCTGTCGAAATCGCCTGCACTATTTTTGAAATGTGTGCACTGCCGCCTAAATTGGGCCTTTTCATTACATTCATTAAAATCTCGTTAATTTTTATTAGCAGTAAAATTTCAATAATTTAGTAAAATTTCATTAGCAGCTTGTTTGAACGGCACCACGCTACACTTGATGAACAGCAAGAGCGTTGTCAAAAAATTTTTAGATGGGGCACCGAATTCGCTTGAAGGTTAACTAAATTGCTTTGCGGTACGCCGAATACCAATGCATATGACGAAGCAATGCACTCTGGCGAAACTGAATTCGCATCTACTGAAAATGAATGCATTCTCTTTTAAATTGCTTGCACTGTTTCGGAGCCGTGTGCACTATTACTGAATTTCATGCACTCGGCCTAAGAAGCGGTGCACTATGCCGAACTGTCGAAATGGTTGCACTATTTCTGAACTGTGTGCACTATTTCTATATTTGGCCGTAAAAAGGTGTAGAAAGCTGAAAATGTGGTCTTTTCTGGTGAAAACATCTATCCTGTTTATTGTTTACCCTCATGACGAGGCTATCTCCGAATCAAGCCAGCTTCCCTGTTCCCTGCCTCGGACTGACGGTCTGCTAAGGGCAATTGGCGAGGGCACAGGGCACAGGCGGGCAACTGGCGAGGCCGAGTGTACAGGGCACAGGCAGGGAAGTAGTAAAGTAATCTTGCAGGGCAGTACCTGGAGCACTCCACTCTCCTCCTAAATGACCGTTTGGGTAGCTATGTGACCTGTCTCGCAGAAGCACTTCTCGGCCGCTGCCGTGCACCCGTCGATGATCGGCTCAGCTTACATAACGCCTCCCCCTATTCTTTCCTTTCGTGGCTCTGATATGGATAGTCTGTCTTAAAAGTACCGCGCAAAGTGACGGTGGATCCATCAAGCCTGACCGAGGAAGGGCCTGCTAAATTTCAGTCACTGAAGCAATATTGACATCCTCGTCCAACCCCCAGATCAAATGGTTCGGTGACTTTCAAATTATAGCAGGCCCTTCCTCGGTCAGGCTTGATGGATCCACCGTCACTTTGCGCGGTACTTTTAAGACAGACTGGACACATGAGGCCGTAAGGGCGCACCAAACCAAACACAAACTAGTTACCATTGCCTCCCCTCCTGGTCTTTTGGACTGCGTAAGTGCTAAAATCACATCCCCTCAACTATGTTATATGTATAAAAACACGGAAAAAGAATTGTCGCCACTCGCTTGGCTGGTTAACGATCTACCGTTTATTTTGTATCACAGTACCACTGGCCGTTGTCCAGGACAACAGACATTATGCTGCGTATGCCTGTATCATGTACAAGATATCTTATCATGTCACCCCTGGCCGCATTGACGCTGCTATATGTGATCTGACTGATTAAAGTGCTGCATAGGTCATGAGGCCTGGTGGCTAGCAATTGTGACCGTTGTTATCTTAGGGATTCCCTGATCGTTTTCTGTTTCTGTCAGTTCCACAGCTGATGGTTTGATGTTCCTCGACAAGTGGTGATTTTTGATAATGCGATTGGTACCTATTAGATATGTCAATCGGATACCAACTTCTTGGTATACCGATATCAAACCGATACCAACTTGGTATTTGGTATTTCAATCCTAATGTGTCTGGTATTTTGTTGGTATCATGAACTCTCAATAATGTATAAAAGGCTAAGAAATCGGTAAAAAGTTGGTATTTCCCTCATTTTTCCAAGTTGGTTTGGTTTCGGTATTTCCCCATGGTTTTGGTTGGTATTTGGTTTGGTATCGGTATTCAGATTTTCCGTAATTGACATCACTAGTACCTATGCTCCGCAAAAAAGTTCAAAACATTTTACGTTATTCTAAGCATAAAATGCATTACTTTGGAAGTCACGACACAGGGGATTTCGTTACAATACCGGAGAATGAAAATACCTTGGGCTTCCCTGCATCGTTTTTGGCTACTGTAGCGTAACTGTCGGGGATTCATACACTTCCCCGGCTTTAATTTACCCACCTGTGTCAGAAACCGCTCCCCATACCGTCCCCCAATGACGTCAAATGACGTCACTGAGGTCACGTGCCAGCCGCGCCCACTTGGTTTACATGATTGCATTCCTCCCGACTGCACTATATTGGTGCCTTGGCGGCGGCGGCGGTGCGCTGCCCTTTGATCTCAGGAAGCGTCCGCCGCCACTGCCGGCGGGATTTCA
The DNA here is from genome assembly GCF_019059575.1 of Amphibalanus amphitrite. Classification (NCBI taxonomy): domain Eukaryota; kingdom Metazoa; phylum Arthropoda; class Thecostraca; order Balanomorpha; family Balanidae; genus Amphibalanus; species Amphibalanus amphitrite. The sequence continues at coordinate 24,397 of NW_024884011.1, read as the reverse complement.
GGAATAGCACCACCTGTTTCCCGCAACGTTTGTGGATTTAGTTCTGTTTGCCTCGCGTCTGTTTGCCCGTTTTGTTTGCTGAAGGTTCAAAGCTACCATCGACGCTGGATTGTGTGATTTTGTGAGGCTTTCTGCGCAATCAGTGAATTGTTTTGTTATTTCGAGGTCGAAAGGCGTGGCTATGTTTGTTTTTATAGGCCTCGTACAAGTATAGCGTGACTTTTTAATTCGTTTTCTCCTCGTTGGTTTACCATTCTCCAGTACACCTGCCCTCATTCTCAGTGCTGTCCTCGCACCGGTGATTTTCGACCAGTTTTCACGTCTGTGGCCGGTTTTGATTCCAATCACACCTATACCCCGCCATGTTGGGCCAGTAGGTGCATTATTTCGACCGGTCCGTGCCTAGAGTTATTCTGGAGTCGCATGGTAATCGCGCTCCGAACGCACACTTGACGCCGTGGAGAGAGCGGGATTCGAACCCAGCCCACTCACTGAGAGAACGCGCACCTGTCCAACTGGGCCGCTCATGAAGTAATTACAAACACGATTATCTACGACGCTTCCCACGACGTATGCCTCATTTCGTAATCTACTACGTTCTGACTTTCGACCCTGATCGGCCTCGTTCAGCCGTCGTAGTTTGGTGTATGACTGGGGCCCGGTGTGACGTCAGAGCGCGTGCGCGCCGGTGGCGGCGGGCACCTCGGTTCGGGAGAGCGCGGCGGCGGTGCCGTCGAGTCAGAACTCGGAGCGGCAGCGGTGGCCGTGCGACGGTGGCGGTCGCTCCTGTGTAACGAACGGCACGTGACTGTGACGGGTCACCGGGATAAGTGACGCAGTGACCGGTGTGACGCGAGGGGCAGACGAGCGTTTTGCGTCCTAACTGCAACCGTCTGGAGTTGCACGGTGCAAACATACGCGTGATTTAGTGCAAGTGTGGTGCACTGCGGTGCAGACGGCATTACGCCGCCCATTTTCAGTGCAAATTTGTGCCTTAGCGCGTGCCAGCGCAATAACCATTACCTCTTGTGCCAACTGTGCATCAGTGACTGGGGAGAGTCGGTTTGACTGCGATACCTTCAAAGGACAGCATGGCTACAAAAGTCGAGGTGAGGGTCGTCAGGCATAAACGCCCCGTGGCCCGTCGCCCCACCAAATATGGGCGCCTCCAAGGTTCGGTGGGTGATGTACGCGTCTCTGGTCACGTGAAGAGCCCTTGACATGACAATAGGACGCGCTGGGAGGCAAACGATATATGGTCGGGGTTTTTGCTTTTAGTTGGTCTCCCCTTGGGAGAGGGTTCTACACCTGGCCTGTTTTCACGCCATAAATCTGGTGCAGGCAGGGCCATGCTTTTTATTGTGAAGTGGGTTGGCAAAAACGTGAGTAAATTGCAATATATCAGTATTGGCTTCATCCAGAAGCTATCATGTGAAGATGTGCGTTTCCTTACTAGCCTCATTTTCGTATCGCGCTCTTATTTACAAACCTTTTTCATACAAATATCATGAATTAAACACTTTGTATCTGAGCTTATAAGCGACCTTCTACCGTCTGACACTGTGTCCCCCCCCCCCAAGCGTTCCCGTGTCAGTACGCCGCACCCCACCCTCTCCCTGTATGGAAATCGCCCTATCGCGCTCGATCGGGAAACTCCATGTGAGGCCGTACCTCGCCAGCGACGACGCCAGGGCCAGTTTTACGATCGTTTCCATGTTTGCCCGGTCGAGTTTTATTCCAATCAACCGGTTACCGTGCTGCTGTGGGCGTCATTGCTGCCGTGTGGCCGCGGAGGAAAATTAACCCCCTAACCCAGCCACACCTAGGTATTCACCTGTGGTCACGCGCGTGACTGTGGTGAGGAGGAGGGGTGGTAAAATACGGGAGCACCCATAGTGGTAGCTCGTGGCGAGTAAATTGGTTCAGCTCCATACTAGTGATTCAATTCGCCATGTTGGATATAACCTCTCGCGGAATAAGTATCATGGGTGTCAAACTGTCTTTCAACTCAAAGAGTAATCACTGAAAGTTCTGTGAGGCCAGCGGTCTCTAGTCACCTGAAGTTCGGCCAACTTTCTACTGTTTGCGACAATTCACCGCCTCGCCTGGCGGCCAAGGCTCTATATACCCTGCCGGCGTATTCGCCGGATGCGTTCACGTACTATAAGAATCCCGACCGGTCTTTTTTTTCCGTGCCGTTCTTTTATTCAGTGCGTAGCTCTCTTCAATTCTTTAAACCGATTAAGAAGACTTGAATGCCTTTTTCCAGTCGGCTGCTGAGGCTCGCTCGCAGATCAATACACTTGACGATACGTTTCGTCGCGCAAACACGTGAATCTGTCTCGCAAAGGACTGGTGTATGCGCTGTATGTGCCGGGTCTAGCTCAATGCTCTGGCAGAGTCACAATTTCACGTTTGTGCTACATCCGTCTTATAGAAAATAGTTGCGACTTGCGAAGGCGAGATATACGTGCTTTGGTAATTTACATTGAGTTCTGACAGCCTGAGGGTCGGATGCTGAACAGTGACAGTTCTTATGGAAAATATATTCGTATGGCTGCGAGGATAAGATATGGGTGCGCTGGTAATTTATATTGAGGCGCATGACAGACCAGGCAATAAGGGTGTCTATGACACGGCAGTGACGCGTATAATTATTCAAATGACTGATGTGATGGCGGGGCACTAACGTTGGATTCTGATGTGATCCTGATGCTGATGTTGTTACTGATGTTGACGTTCATGGTATTGGTGACGGTGATGGTTATTTTGCTGGTGACTTTGTGGTGACGCTGGTATACAGATGGTGACATTGACTGCGACTGCAATGCTGCTGCTAGGATGCTGACCTGATGGCACTTACTTGTCGCCATTACCTCCAATCATGCTCATCTCTCGCTGCCGCGCCTCTGAGACCTGGCTCTGCACCGTCCAATCAGTCGTCCCAACAACACCGGCCACACGGTGGGACCTCTCTCCTGCGTCCCAAACCCTGTGTGTTGAGTTTTCCTTCAGTACGTGTCCCATTCTCTCTCCAGACAGAAGCCGATGTAATGACGGCCAACCCGGACCCGGTGTAGTACTAACTAACCAATGCAATATGACATCTGTAGTCTGAACGCTTCAGCCATTAACCCTCGCCGGACCTATTGGTTTTCTACATACGCGCCGGCCGAGGGGGGGGGGGCGGGTACGACCCCCCCCCTCGCCGTTTCGCCCCTGGTGGAGCTAGCGCGTCGCGGAAAAAACGAGCGTGTGCGCCGTTACGAGACGCAGAGATTGGTACCCGATTTTAAGGTCCTAGGTCATCCAGTGACCTCTGAGGTCAGGTCAAGTGCCTCAGGGTACGGTTCAGTTTTTGGTGAATAACTTCGCAAAAAACGGCCGCAGAGCGCCGATTTTGGCAGCATCGTGTTCGCCTCGCTCAGGCGCGTCGAATGATATACTTTTTGTCCGGGTCAGGTCAACTTGGGGTGTTGACCTCAGGTCAAGGTCAGGTCAGCACCCCCAGGTCACGAAGTTGGTCGAAAGAGGTCATGTCGCATATCATTCGATTCGGCAGGCCTTCCTGAGTCCATTGGTGCCTTTCCCGACTCGCTAGCTCAATTTGATCAAGAGTTATTGACGAAAAACTAATTTGACCTTGATGACGTCATAAATGACGTCACGCAAGGTCAACATTGCAAAAGTGACGCATCTAACCTTGCAAGGAGTGCATCAAATCACGATTCTGTGTGCTTGAGATAGTTGGAGATCGTTCCCGGCGCCAGAATAGCAGTTTGAATTTTTCCCCATTGACTTATAATGGTGAGGTCACGAAAATGACCTGACCTCATATGACCTTTAGGAAAAATCCGAGATATACAAGTTGTGGGACTCATAATGGATACTAGATCCTGCAAGTTTCATTTCCCTGTGACATCTCCTCTGGCAGTGAGGGCGTTGCGAAGTTGCGACATCTGAAGACCGTGCAGAGGTTCACTTATGACGTCATAGGTCAGTGACCTGACCTGACCCAAAAATGCGGTTGGTGTCAAAAGATCCGGCTTGGATCAAAGGTCAGGTATGCCAAGTTTCAGCTCTCTATCGCCAGCGTGTTCGGAGCTATCGCGAAAAAACCCTATGGGGGGGCGGCACCCGCCCCCCCCCCCTCGGCCGGCGAGGGTTAAACGTGGAAGCTTGTGCCTCGTTGAAGAGCTGCATCTATGAAAAAAATAGCCAGGTGAAGGACTGCTCCGGTTGCTTTTCAATAGAAAAGCACAATTCTAACGAAAAGCGTTAGTCTAATTCAAACAACCTGCGGTTATCTAGCTTCAATCGTAGCGCATCGTCCTTGCGAACCCGCTCACTGGCAGCCGCCGCACAGTGGGCCAGGCGCATCAAAAAAGCGGAATTAAGTCGAAAATCAACTTCGGTGAAATTCCTGTAATTATGGGATAGAGTATTGTAAAAATGTCCAAAGTTTCCGAATAAGCAAGTTTCCTTTCCCCAATGTCAAGGCAGATAATGCTATAACGTCGCAAAGTAGGACTTACCGACTGGAGATAGAAATGACTGCTGTGTACCATATTCCGTTCCCCCGATTCAAAAGCTCTCAGCGTAAAATCATTAAAGTTATTCCGTACAAAATAGCTTTAAAAAAAAAACAGCCGGTATTTCTGCGCATGTTTCTCGTACTCAAGTTCCCGGGAACTATTTCATGCTTACTAGTAGCGGTGGGGTTTACAGTGCCTGTTCGGAACCGTGGTAGTGCAACGACGCAATGAATTTATATAAGGATATAAAGAAAACGTCACCGAACAACACGAAGATATTTGCTGCCTGACTTTCCTCAAGGTGTATGGCTTGCTGCGCAATGCAAATATTTTGCGCATTTTTGCGCGAAATGGACAAATAAGAGTTTAACCCTCGCCGGCATAGGCCGTTTTGCATCCCTCGACGGCACAGGGGGATGCGACCCTCCTCGCGTTTGGCCCCTAATTGAGCTAGAGCCTCGCGGAAAAAACCATCGTGTAGGTCGTCACGAGACGAAGCCAACGGTACCCGGTTTTAAGGTCATAGGTCAAATGGTGACCTCTGAGGTCAGGTCAATGGCCGAAAGTCGGGGCCTGTTAGAACGTCGTATAGTGTGGCTGCTAAGGGGGTTTTCGGGATGCTGATCACAAATATCATGTTAGTTTTGATCACTGATGATGTCTTCATGCATTTAGGCCAGGTCGGGTCAGCTCAGGTCAGGTCAACCAGTATGGGTCCTGCCGGGTATTCGTAGTAGGTGTCAACCCGCCTCTGACAGCTTCGTAACATGTTACGAAGGCACCAAAACTACTTCGTAAATGTTCAAATGGTTCCTAAATTCGAATTCAGCTCCAAAAACTAGCCCAGAAACATGTAAAACTCGAAAAAGTGAACCGAGGTCATCGAAGGTCAATGACCTGACCTGACCTTCAGGTGACCTTTACACCCACCCTAATGCATGGGACCAACATCATATCACATGTTTGAACGCTTGAAACCACGAAAAGACTGCAAACGCGCGGCCAATGCGGCATAGTGCCCGCCTGTCCCAGGCATATGTGCAGCGCAGAAATTAAATAATGACGTCATAGGTCAGTGACCTAGCGTAACCAATCAAATTTGAAAATGGATATCGGATTCGGCTTTAGCATGATATTTTACCCTGTAACGAATCGTTTTTGGCACCGCAGCTGTGCTCAATGATTTAATTCCGCTTTTTTGAAGCGCCTGGCCCACTGTGCGCCGTCCGTCTGCCAATCCCGTCAGTCCAGTGTAACCCGTGCACCGTGAACGAGCCGGCCGGTCGAACCGGCTCCCCTCCCCCTCCTCTCCCCTCCCCTCCCCTCCCCTCCCCCTCCTCTCCCACTGAGTTGTGACTGACTGCGCAGTGCGCAGGGCTCCGAGGCAAGGAGCGTCTGTGAAGGACTTCAGAGCAGGGATGCGGAGCCGTGGAAATTTCAGACGGCTCCGGCTCCGGCTCCGGAGAAAAAATCGGCTCTGGCTCCGGCTCCGGGTGAAATGTCATGGCGGCTCCGGCTCCGGCTCCGGCTCCGAGTAAAATGATCCGGCTCCGGTGGCTCCGGCTCCGGCGGCTCCGACTCCGGCTTCTACTCAGTACATCCCCTATGCGATCAATTAAATACGGGTGGAAGAAAAAAGGCGATGGGATTGGTACACATTGCTTCTGTATTTGTATAACAAGGCTATTTTGAATACCACATTGTTTTACGCCTTGTACTGTCAAACCGAATTAGGTAAATAATTGTTTCCTCTTAAAGGGACTATCCCACCTTTAACATGGGGTTTGAGTTGAGATAGCCAAGTTTGCGGCGAGGTTCAGAAACCACTATCTATCTAGGTTGCAACCACCGCGGCCTCTTGGTGTTGAAGAAATTCGTTCCCTTCATTTGAAAATGGGCCTTGTACAAGGCCCTATCTTCAACATGGAGCGACCGTTAGTGTGACGTCACCTCGTTTAGTCATTCTGATTTAAATGGGGTTGTTCGTTGAAAAATCGCTTAAAACTTGGTCTAAACTTTGTTGTGGTGCCTACAGAGTAAAAAGAATCAGCTTTATGACAGTAATGTGGCCTGGGGAAGGAGGTAATTTTTGGGCTGTGACGTCACATATTTGAAAGTTTGTGTTTGGAATATGGGAAGCCTAAGATGTTTAATGAAAAATAAATGCCAGAACCGTGTTCCTGGTCATCCAATCTATAAAGTCGGGCACAATTTAACCCGCGCCCCACTGGGGGGGGGCTATTTATAGCCCCCCCTCCCGTTTTTCTGTAATAACTTCCAAACCGCTTGACGGATCGACGCCAAACTTTCAGTACCTTCGGCTGCATCAATTTGACACCTTGTGTCAAAATTTGAACTTCGTAGCTACCATAGGTCGGCCGGAAATGACGTCAGAGTGACGTCATGTTCGTCCGATTTCGACGCAAAACATTGAACCACGGCAATCGCTCCCAAGAGCTCAGTTTTTAAGCTAGATCCAATTTCTTTGCATGAAAGAACTCCGAATTGACCGCGCTATCAAACTGCTATCTCGGATTTTCAAAATTTTGAAAATTTCGAAAATTTTATACAATAATATTCAAAATTTATATTTTTATATTTTTTTCAAAAAGTTTTTGACTTTTCGAAAAAACCGGAATATATGTGACAGAACGCATGATTATGACTAACTCTAGCAAGTTTTAGCTAAATATCTTCAAAAATGGCTAAGTTATACGCATTATTGCAAAAAATTCACAATTATTAATTTTTCAAATCAATTTTTCAGTACGTATTTGGCATCGTACACCAATATAAATGGCACCATCGTGTTCCTGAGCTCAAACTGCATTCAATAGACACCTTTTTTGTTGAAAAATTTCAACTTCAAAATTTGACCTTTTTTGACCTGAAAGTGACCCGACCTAAGCTAAATTCGACTCAAAATGACCTCGAATGACATAGACGACATCAAATTCGAAATCTATGGCCTAAATGGACCATAAAACATGTGTCACGTGACCGACGCATGATATAATATTTTCGTGACCTGTGATGACCTGACCCTGACCTGAAAATCAAAGTACAAGTTTGGTACCCTCAAGGTATCTAGAGCATCTGTTCACGAGTGTGGAAACCAAAAATGAGCCTGATCTGACTTGTAAGACGGCGGCCAGAGCCCAAAATGTGAACAAGCCAAAGTGCTAATAATTTTTACTTTGACCTGACCTGTGACGTCATCAGTGACCTCGAGGTCAATGAAATTAGGTTTCGCTCGACAGTTTTTCCGGGGCTATCAGACGCCGTTTGAATTTTGACGATCGGCCCAGTAGTTTCGGAGTTAGGAGGGGGGGCTATGAATAGCCCCCCCCCCCCAGTAGGGCGTGTTATACACAGACCCCAGTGGGGCGCGGGTTAACTGGTTTTAACAACATTTTAGAAGGTGGGATAGTCCCTTTAAGAAAAGGAGCCGGAGTCGCCCCCTTTTTTGACGGCTCCTGCTCCGGCTCCGGCTCCGGGCTATATTGTTTCAAGGCTCCGGCTCCGGCTCCGGGCAAAATATGCCGGCTCCGGCGGCTCCGGCTCCGGCTCCGGCTCCGGCTCCGGCTCCACATCCCTGCTTGAGATGCAGAGTTCTACTGAGAGGCGCTGGTAGCAGAGTTTCAGGGGGATGTTTAGCGGCTTCAGGGCCCTGGAGAGTGGAAATGAAGCTAAGCTGGTTCAGGCCATGGCGTCTTTGAAAAGAGGCCAACAGTCTAATGGGAAGCCATGTCGATGTGTTTGGGAATTAGGGCAAAGTTTCGCTTGTTGTTTTGAATGTCTTTAAGGCAGATGTTTGGTATAATGGGACGTCGCCTTGAAGTGGCTGCGTTTTGAGTTTATTGGCCACCTATGCAATGCTGAGATGTTGATTGTGGAAGAAGCGTGATCGTATGCCCTGTCGCTCGACTCGTAAGCGAAAAACAAAACAGGAGAAAAATGCTTTTGGTAGCATTGCTTCAAAGATTTTCAAGCCTCTTTTGCCGGATGTGGCTCGAATACTTGTGAAGCTGGGGTCAGCTCAAGCCTGGTGAAAGGATGAGACATTTGTGGTGCAGAAATACCCAGAAACGCTTTGACTGTTATGTTGTAATGCTGGTATGAGCTCCTCTGTAAGACGTATTTAGTGATGTTTGTGTTGCGGACTGGACTGTGCTGCGTTGTTTGAACCCAGGGGCCAAGGCAAGGATTACACAAAACGTCTAACTTGGTTGATTGTTGACGCGTTGAGTCTTTCCATGCTAGGCCATCTCAGTTTGAGTGTGAACTCGGATCCCCTCTGTGGTATAGTTCTCTGCCAGTGTTTCCGTGTCCATTCGTCACTGGATCTGAGACGACCACGCCCAGCACTCAGTAGCCACGCCCACTCGTTACGGATTAGCTACCGTCACGCTCATCTCTCATAAAATACGGACTGTCACGACCGGCGTCACGCGCCCTACGATCCACGAGTGTCTCGCGGTCCTCACGAGTCACGAACGGTCCTCACGAGTCACGAACGACGGGCCCGAGACGAGGAGTCTCTCAGTCCGCCTCAGTCCACCGAGCCACTGTGCTTCAAGCGACACTTCAGGTCAGAAGTTTTACAGAAGAAGCTAGGTTGGTTCTACCAGCAACGTGCAAATGGAGTCCTTCACGCATTTAATCCGCTTACCTACGATGCTTGTGGTATCTCAACGGGCTCAAACATTCAGGCACTGTGCTGGCTCGTAAAACCAAATTTCTTGCCATTAAATCCAGCATCTGTGCCCTGAATGCCACATATCCTCTCGTTTCTTTGATAAATGGCCCGACGACAGCTGGTATCTACCGCGCTGGGGCTTTCCCTCACAGCCGGCTGGGACGTTACCACTAATTTATCTTAGATCAGCGGTCAGTGGAGTGACCTCTCCTCGCTGAGGTGACCTCTCGCGCCAGGGCGACTCAGGGTGTGAGCCGCGTTTTAACTTTCGCCGCCCACTGGTGGTGCTAATAGATAGAGATGTGGTCGTAGGGGTCATTTTGTAACGTATGCATATGTGTAAATGAGTTCTATGGATGGTGATGGGCCGGTGATCATGAATATGGATGTATGCTAATGTGGGTATGACATCTGAGGATGGTATGACGGTTAGACAATGGGCGGATTGGTTCAGTGGTGTTTATGGTGTCTCCCTGCTCGGTGTCTTCGTGCTTGGTGTGTGTTTGGTGTCTTCCGATTTGTTTGTCTGTTGTCTTCCTAGTGGCTTCAGCATGCTGCAATTAACACGATGATGGTTCGTATTAAAATGTATGTAACGGACTGTCATTCTATTCATGTGCTCTGAAAAAGAAGGCAAGATTACAGACAAATGCTTTGCTAGACGCAGCTGCAACAGTTTAAAAAAGACAGTTCTTCGGGATTCACCGTTTTATTCATTATCGGGCACAATCATGAATTCATCACGCCTGATTTCAAGCGAGCTTGGTTTATGACCTGCAAACGCGACGTTTTTGAATAATTCCTCGCTGCAAAGAGCGCTGCTTTATTCATACAGCAAATCAGAGCTGTCGCGCCAACTGCAACTTTCCTCAAACATTGACAAAATGGCTATTACAAAACGACCTGTCAACGAGAATTTTAACATGCCACCCCGTGACTGCGGTGTATTTGATCTTTGGTCACGTGCTCGTTGCCACCTAGACTCCTGTCTCAACATTTATCAACAGAGGACGGGTCAGTCGCGCCCAGTCCATCCCTTGTTGCCAGGTGGGAGCGGACGAGGGTTAAGGCCGCGTACAATCGGTGACCTTGAGGTGACACCTGTGACGTCACAGCCTACGTCACTCACGTGCGTCAGGTCCGTCTGTCCGCTGCAGCGAGATTCACTTGGATAGACCAAGTGACGTTTAATTTAATGTCGGTAGACAGCGACCTGAACTCTGATCCTGGTCACGTCAGAAGCATCGCTAATGTTTTTGCTTCTGCGCTAAGTGCCCTCAATGTTTTTGTATTTCGTGTTGTGTGACAACGTATGTGCTCTTAATGGACAAAGTGGTTGTTTTTGCTCTATCCTCTTTTTCGTCTCTTTTCTCATGTTTTGACAGGAGGGATAAATGATGTGCCATTTTATTTACATATTCAAGCATGGTTGGTTACTTTGAATACTTTATTTTAGGTATACCTATTCTCGGGGTTCATCTAAGAAGAGTTTGCACTGAAACTAAAACTGTTCGCATGTACTTTCTTTCAGCAACAATGAATTGTATATTTCTTTAATTATCCCCTGGGCTTTGAAAGCGTGGCAAACATGTTTGCTCTCTTCGCTTGAGTGAAATCATTGAACCCGCTAACGCACAAACGATGTAGCCCTAATGGGTTATGCAAATGGCAACCGTCTGCTTCTACCCAAGAGAATAGCTAGATTAGTGCCTCTCCTCTGACTGCATCATTTCATACTGCAATGGTCCCTAATGCGCTCCGCTCCACTCAGGAAAAGGCAATGAGAATTACAGTCTGCGACCTGAAGCATAGCTTGCTAGGGATACAATTTATCTTTTATTATTGATAATATAGGTCATCCCGGTATTTTCTGCCGGAAACAACGTACCTAAGTGGGGCTCTGTCGCAGTTTGGTGTTTCAGTTGCTCTGCTGTGATGCTATCGACTCAGTTGTAAAAAGTCGGGATTTAACACAAAGCACTGGTCTTATCTCCAGCGAAGTGTATTTAGGGCCTTGCAGCGAAGTGCTGCTCTTATCTGCGGTGTTTGTCGGTTGGGGCGAGGGATTTGAGAAAATCTGCGATAGTTTTGGACGCTATTTGTGAGGATCAGTCTGGTTTCGAGAAGATCCTACGGATGTGGTCCGAAAACCACCTGCATCCTTCTGATGGCTGAACTTGTCTGGGCAGATGTCTACAATGCCGACGTTGCAAGCATCTGAGGGTATGATTTTTGGGGACGATGCTACCCAATGATAACCTCGAGATCATAATTTTTTATTCGGTTAACGATTTTTCATAGTATCGTTAGGAAAGTTGAATACTATAGTGACAGCTTTAGCACAACATACCTTATTGCTATTTACCAATTGATCGAACTTAATTCCAAGGGACACCTGATGACGTCATGAACACCTATTGACGTCATAAAGGTGTGGATTCCAATTACAAACCACCGTGGGATATGGCTGATGGACAGAACTATTCCAGGCTCTGCTCTGTGATACGTTGTCACGTTACGAGGCTTTATATCACTGCGTCGTGACGGCGCCCGTTCAGTGTCTCCGTCTCACGTCACTTGATATCGTGTGACGTCACATCAGTCACGTCACATCAGATCACGTGACGTCAGTTGACTGACGGTGTCACGCGTCCCAGGGATCGTTACAGAGCTGAAGAGCTCGCTGGCACGCGAAGGCCGGGGGATGCTCGACTCACGACAGTTGCTCGTCAATTGGTGATCGTTGCTGCCGGTCAGATACGACCTTCCAGTTGCCGTGAGGATGGCTCAGGCCGGCCACTGGTGACCTGGGTGGGTTCAAAAGCCCAAGAAATACCGTGGGTCTTGCAAAGAGATATGATTGAGGAAGAAATTACTTGACGGGATACCCTGTATGATCTTTTCTTTTAGTAGCTTTTTTACTTACTAGGTGTGCTGTTTTCTCTCGAGCCATGAGAAGTTGCCATCGGCCAAAACAGATTGAGAGATGCTAACTAGAAGTTCTTTTGTATTTGTGACATCAGAATACCCAGAATGTCCAGGCAACATAAAACCATCTAGCTTTCCAGACTATCTACTACAACACACCGTCTTTATGTGAAAACAATGTGTCATCAAAATCTAAATCCGATTTTACATCCGATACTTCTTATCCTCCTTCCAGAATCCAGCTCTGTCCGGTTCCCATCATTGTTTTCCTCTCTCCGACCTGCGCTGCGACTGTGTCCATTCGCTCCTCTGATCCCGGGCCGCAAATCAATCCAATCAGTCCGGGATTGATTGGATTGACCTCGCGCCGGCGATCGCACTTTCCTGACCCGGAGGCTAATCGGATTGGGGGTGCCCGAGGCGACAGGATAGCCGCCTGTCTCTCTCTCTCTCTCTCTCTCTCTCTCTCTCTCTCTCTCTCTCTCTCTCTCTCTCTCTCTCTCTCTCTCTCTCCTCTCTCTCTCTCTCTCCATTTTCTTCCTGCCGCTAGCATGTGTAATAACGATGCATTGACTGGCATCACGTGTACTGTTGTTATTCACAGACATGCCCATTGTATGCTATGCTGAGCCGTTGCAATCCTGGCAACCGGAGATATTTTGAGTTTCGGTGAATTTAATACCCGTTCCGAGGCATTTATTATGTGGGTTATTTAAAGCCGTGAGATGGATCGTGTTACACCAGCTTAGATTCATTTTTGTATATATTTAAAGCAACTTGGTCATCAGTCATTCCATGCCATCTCATCGATTCTTCGTGCACGCCTTTCTGTGTAATCTGATGTACAATGTCGGTACCTCTGACGTCCTCGTGCTCATTCAATTTGCCGCCCATGAACGCCCCATTGGCCATTTCCGTCCATCTGATGAGCCCGTCCCGGCTACCCTTTGGGTCACCCCTGAGGTCCCTCCAGTTCGATACAGACCGAGGGCTCAATCTTATAAACGCCGTGGAATGGATATGGTAGCACTGACGGAAGTTCAGCTGCAGAAAACGGCTATCAAATGCAAAATGGTCAAAGGCAAAATGGCAAAATCCAAATAATCATTCCGTTGACTCGGATAACCGTTTGTCAGCACTGGTATCACTGTAAATGTTACCAAATGCCGTGAATAATAGTACGTCATTTTATAAGATTGGACCCAGGTGTTACAGCCATCACACTCGGAACACGTCAATCGCGTCAGGCGAGCTGCTTTGCCGGTATAAGCTGTATTCGTACGGTGGCGGTGGGAACGTGCAGATGTTGTACGCAGAGCGGCTGATGAGGGGATCGGTAACGTCTGCTGAGCGGTCTTTGGGGAGATACGGGGAGATCGGAATACGGGCGGAAATGGGAGCTGCAGGGAAAGATGTGGGAGATGGCATGTCTGTGTTCTGTTTCGCGAAGTGGCAGGGAGGTTGATCGGTTCTGGCTGCTAAGCCAATTGGCGGGACAGGCCAGGTTATGCGTGATACAAGTATCACACCGAGCTGTGACTTGTTTCGCAGTGTGTTTGTTTTCTTGCCGAATGGAGATTGGAGTTACATGAGTCGGACGTAATTTGAAGTGTTCCGTCATTTGCATTGTTTTTATGGGAATTATATTGAAAGTCCAGTAATTTTTACTATGAGCTGAAAGAGAATTCGTCATAGTAACTTTTGATGTAAAAATGGTTTGTGTCTAACCACGTAAGAAGACTTTATCGACATAACAAAAACATCAAAAATATCAAATTTTAAAAGTTTCGCGTTGGGCCAAAAGTGCAAAAAATCGTTTGATTTTTGTCTCTGACCCGCGTGATTTTTATGACGGGTCTTCGCCGCATGAACTGTTTACTGTAAAATGAGGTGACATTTTACTCAACTCAAGCCTTGACGAAGAAATAATTGCTATAGAAAACAGTGTAATGGCGGCGGAAAGGGCCCTACGAAATGAACTCCTTTGTTTTGTTGTACATAAGTTGGGGTCGACGCCATTTGAAATTATTGTCAAGACCTGCATGGATTTTTACTCCCAGCAAGTGATCCAGGAGGCCAAAGATATGCTTTGGAATGAAGTGATTAGTGATGCTTTCCAAGCCCGGAAAGATCTAAGAAACGTCAAACGGAAAGGAGGAAGCAGCGGTCTGAAGGAGAAAGCGGATATGGAGGACATTTTGAAGGCACTTCAAGTGTGTGACAGAGAAGGAGTGGCAGTGCCCCAGTTCTATGCTGTAGATCTGGCCAGTCTTCCACCTCTGAGCTGTGAAGCCTCCAATGCCACCCAAGTTATGGGTCAACTCGCTAGTATGCAGGCTGAGATGACCAGATTGCGCGAGTCTGTCCAATCGCTGCAAGAAACTTCACCCAAGCAAGCACCAACGTGGGCAGAGGTAGTTCAAGCTCAGCCCTCAGCACCAGCATCTGAGCCGAGACCCTGGCATGTCTCTGGGACTCAGCAGCAGCGAGGGGGCACTCTGCACAGGGAGCAGCAGCAAGTGGAGCGTCAGCCTGCTCAGCAGCAGCAGCCGCAGCTGCAGCGGTCTGTAGCCCAGCGGCACCAGCAGGGCGAACCGCAACAGCAGCCTCGAGCGGAACGACGGCAACCGCAGCACGATCCAACGCGTCGCCAAGACATCCGACCATTGGTTGACGAAGATGGGTTCACCCGTGTGGTAAAAGCCAAACCGGGAAGACGTCCACGGCAGACAGTCACGGGGTCTGACGTGTCAGGTCAGTCGAAGCTGAAAGGTGTGGCTCCTCCTGCACGGAAAGCGGAACTCTTCGTGGGGCGATTGGATCCAGAAACGGTTGACAGTGACGTCCGGGATCACGTGGATTCAATCATTGGGAGTGTCGATAAAGCAGAGGTAAGAGAGATACCCCACTGTCTCGCCTCCTATGGCTATAAGGGCTACGTTGTCTCTGTACCTTTCGAACACCGTGACGCTGTGTTGATGAGTGATAGGTGGCCCGCTCACGTCTCGATTAAGAGATATTTTCCGCCTAAAAGTTCTCAGAGAAGTTCTGGGAGCAGCCCCTCGTCGCTGCCTCATGTGGCATACGGACGGAAACAGCTGACGAGGAGCAGGAGTGCAGGGGATGTAAGAGCTCCTCGTGTCTAATCACTCGAATAGTGCATGCTGAAAATTTGCAGTTTAAACTGTCATTCCTTAAAAAGTTCTCTCTCAGAGGTCAGTCTACTGTGTAATGATTTCGATGTAGTGTTCCTTCAAGAAACTTGGCTTTCCTCGTTTGAACTTTCAATGCTGAATGATATTCATGGGGATTTTATAGGCATTGGAAAATCTTCGTTTGATTCTTCAGCAAGCTTACTAAGAGGTAGACCATATGGGGGCTTGGCAGTATTGTGGAGAAAATCCGCTCAACCTTGCATAAGGATCACAAATATTGATATAGGATAATGCGAGTTGACATCCAGACTGACATTGGATTGATAACCATGTTTAATGTGTATCTGCCGACCGATTACGGTGACTACGACAGCTCAGATGAGTTCTGCATGTGTCTGGGCCGCCTCAGCTGTGCGATTAACGAACGGCGGCACAGTTCCACTTTGTTAGGAGTGGTTGGGGATTCTAACGCGAATTGTCGTGGTTCTCGGTTCTTTAACGAGCTACTGGAATTCTGCACTGATGAGGGATTTCTTGTGTCGGATATGCTTTTCCTTGGTCCCTCTCGTAGCAACTTTACTTTTGTAAGTGCGGCGCACGGTACGACCTCTTGGCTTGACCATTGTTTGTGCACTCCCAGTCTGCACGATTTAATTCAGTCAATTACCATTAGGTATGATATTTGTACATCAGATCATTTGCCTCTTGCCATGACATTTAGGGTGAGCATTCGTTACTTTGCTGTGCCAGTTCCATCCCCACCTCGTATTCCATCACTGAATTGGAGAACAGCATCTGCCCACGATCTGTCTCGCTACAATGCCCAGATAAGGAACAATTTGCCGCCTTATGACGCTTTTGTCACCATGTTGCAAGCTCATTGTTACCCCGACTGCGATCGGGATGAAATTCTTATTAGTGCCGGGGAAAGTTGCATAGGAAAGCGTGAAATGGCTCATCCAAAGAGCATACCTGGCTGGAACCAAGCGGTACGAAACGAGTACTTGGTAGCTCGTGAGGCATTTCTGCGCTGGCGCTTTAACGGCTCTCCAAGAGAGGGCTCGCTGTTTTTAAGAATGAGTTTTACGCGCTCGTCATTTAAATATGCGCTACGTCGCTGCAGAAGGAATCGTGAAGCTGCCCTTGCTATTCGATTGAGTGAAGCTATCAAAATCACCCAACTGATCGTTTTTGGGCTCTAGTACATAGGCTCCTGAGTAAAAAACCACCCATCCCTTATAGCTTCCCAGGAGTCGCTGCTGGCGGTTTAAATATAGCTAGCATGTGGAAAGACCACTATTCCCAGCTTTTTAATGATACCACCTGTAGCAGTGATGAAACTTATCTGGTCCAGCTCACTCGTTTAGAAGCGGATGATATACCTGTCATCAGTCACGAAGAAGTCAAGGCTGCCGTCGCCAAGCTTTAAAGTGGGAAATCGCCAGGTTGGGATTGTATCACTCCCGAACACCTGCTTCTCTTGGATAATGACGTTCTTCATGCACTTGTTCTAATCATCCGTAGCATCATTTGTCACTGCTGTCTACCGGGAAATGCCATACACTCCCTTCTCGTGCCTTTGGTTAAGAACAAGGGAGGTACTTTGGATGATACATCAAACTATAGGGCTATTGCTCTTTCAACTAGTGTCTCAAAAGTTCTTGAAGTGGTCCTATTAGACAGATTATCGCCATATTTACGCACTAGTGACGCGCAATTTGGATTTAAAGAAGGTCACTCCACCACCCATGCTACTTTCGTTCTAAAAGAGGTGATACATTTTTATAATACACGGGGAAGTCCAGTATATGCGTGCTTCCTAGATGCACGGAAAGCGTTTGATAGAGTTTCCCATTCAAATTTGTTTAGTGTCTTAGCCGAGCATGGTGTACCCGCACCGTATCTAAAGCTGCTGCTTTACTGGTATCGGTCCCAAACCATGTCTGTAAGGTGGGATGGTCATGTATCTGACAGTTTCAGCGTTGCAAATGGTGTGAGGCAGGGCGGAATCCTCTCTCCGCTTTTGTTTAATGTATACATTGACTCATTATTGTGTGATTTACGTAAAATGAGTGTTGGCTGTCGCTTAGGCATGTGTGCAACTAATGTTTTAGCCTATGCAGATGACATTGTTTTGTTATCGCCTACCAGAGCGGGGCTACAAACACTTGTCAATGAATGTGAAAGGCAAGCGCAACTGCTGGATATGGAATTTAATCCAGATAAGTCAGTGTGCATGCAATTTCTGCCCAAAAGACCGTACTCAGCATCACATCTCACTGATTCTAGGCCACCCCAAATACTACTCACAGGGCTGCAACTGAAATGGGTGCCGTGCTTTAAGTACCTCGGTCATGTGATCAGAGAAGACTTGCGTGATACTGACGATATGTGTAGGGCCAAACGCACTCTGTACAGCAATGTGAACATGTTGTTAGCAACTGTTGGCTTCGCAAAGAGAGATGTTCTAACGAATCTCTTTAAAACACATTGTGCCAGCCTGTATGGATGCGAGCTTTGGGTAGCGTATCGTGTTCAGAAAGCAGCTCGCGAGCTGTGCGTTGCGTACCACAACTGCTTGAAAAGGCTTCTCAAGGTTCCGAAGTGGGCACGTAATCACGAACTCTGCCATGACCTTGGAATGTTGACTTGTCCAATGCAAATAGCATATAGACAGATGTTATTTTGGCGCCGCCTTTCGCTCTCGCCCAACACTCTGGTTGCTGCCGTGTTGGCAAGTCCAGCTGGCCAAATGGGGCTGACAGCCCAAACGCACTTGCGACTGCGTCAGCAGTATGAACTGAATGATTTGGATTTGTCCGCCATCTCCCCTTCTGAGCTAAATAATGTGTTCGTTGCGCGCATCGAAAATGTTGTACGGCAGAGGGCAATGATGGTGCCGCAGATCGGTTTGTGTACCAGTTGTTTTAGGAATCTTGCTGTTTTGCATTAGTTATTTTTTTTGTGTATATTGATGAATGATGTGTAATGTATGTGTGCTGTTTGTGTATTATATGTACCGACTTCGGTATGAAATAAACATTATTATTATTATTATTATTATTATTATTAGTGCTGTGTGTGTTTGCTAGGGCTGATGACGGCTGATTGCTGTTGATTTGAAGGCTCAAGAGCCGACTGGCTACTCATGACTGGCGATTGAGAGTCAATTTCTAACGACAGCGACTGACAATGCTGATCATTCTGTATCACACCAGTCACCACGGAAAGTAGCGCTGCCTTCTCCCTCCCTTACCAATCCGCAGCCCCCGTTCACGAGCTCCAGAATCCCTTTACCGTGACGTCACCACGGCGGTAGAATCTCCCTTCGACATGCATGCAAATTTCATCATCTTTCGAGCGAGCTGGAGAAAAAGACAAGGATTATATGTCATCAAAAGTTGTACCAATGTAACAACGAGTTCGCCTCATTACGATAAATGGGGCTGAAACTAAAAAATAGGACTATATCGAGCTAAAATCAGCAATTCAAATGACCCCTTCATTTGAACGTGAAGGATTTCCACTGATGACGTCACCACGGCGCCTTTATTTCCCTCGTGAACCAACCTGAGTAGTTAAGGAATTTTTTACCAATCCGCCCGTCCATCCGCCTGTGTGCCTAGCTGGCTGTCTGGCACGATGAATCTCTGGTTTATTTTCGCGATGAGGCTGATTGGGAACACGCGTTGAGACAGCTGCCAAACGACGCCCGACTGGTGCCCATTTCTACGAAAGTCGTCCCTCGTGTGTATGTTTGTGTGTGTGTATGTAACGGCGTGCCAACAGCGAGTTTGGCTGACTGACAGCTCAGTGTGTGTTCGTGTGTCTTTATGGATGCCGTGATCGATGTGTAAATTTCAGCTTTTCCAGCGGGAAGTTAAAGTCGTCTGTATTCGCTGACATCAATTGCGACTTTGTACGCACGTCTTCATGTGTGTATTATGTTGGTTGCAGCGCGGAGAGGAGTTTCTCCGATTTCTCATGATCTCAGTCGTGACTTTGTCGTTCGGTTTCTATAGCTGCCTCCCTCTGTATATCACAGTCTGTTGGTCGTTCAGGCGGTATGTTTATCCGATCCGCGTCCATTCACTGTGTTTATCGATCCCTCCGTGTATGTTTGGGTGATAACTGAGGCGACTTGATCGCGGGGATGAACGGTTTTCACAGATCGGCGATCGGTGTGATCTTTGATCGATGTTCCCGCTTTGTTCGGGGATTTACACGCTCCACTGCCTTTGGGTGTGGCGCTTCTATTTGTTTCCAAGCCTTGTTTGGAACATCGAACAACGGAAACTTTGACATCCGAAGACCCTCTCAGGGTGGCTCTTACCAAGGCTCTAACCAAACTTGTGGTAGTTGTCCTCTGACATTTGCCGCTGAATTGCCGTCTTTCCGATGCGAACGTGCCGCCTGGCACTTCCGAGGGTGCTTCAGAAACTGTCTCACCAACTTGGAGGTGCTCTTGGGGACACAAAGGCGTGACCAAGTACGTTTTACGAATGTCGAATACTAAACTTGTGATCTTCAAATATGACAAGACGTTGTTCTTATCGTTTGGCTGGCGAATGTGCCACTCTTTCTAGAACAAGCTGAACACGCATGACGCATGTCAACCTTTCTTTCTGGTGCGGTGGACAATACTGAATACACCGAGCAGTCACCTTTCCTCAGTTTCCAACCTAACCGCTCGTCCTCCCTCCATCCATGAAACATACATAAGCTGTGGACTCCGCAACTCCCTTAGTGAACCTAACTGCCCGGCCGGTCCACCAAATGACGTCACGATGACGTCAGAGGCCCGGGTGGCGCGCGTGTCACTGCGGCTCAGCGGCTGCACTGGGGACCATATGAGGCAGTTGGCGGTAGATGAGACGAGACGCCGCATAGTGGATCGGACTTAGTTTGTAGGGCGTATGGACTTAATTTGTAGGGCGTATAGGCCACCAAACATAGGGTGTTCGGCGCAAGACAGTTTTGGGACATGGGAAAGATGTCGAACTATGGGGGATAAGTGATGTGTATGTGTGTGTGTGGGGGGGGGATAAGTTATGTGGGGACAGTATCGTACCAGACTTATGATCGTGAGAATGCTGATGGCCGTACAGCTTGGAGCACGTGACGACTGTCAGTCTACTAACTTTGATCACGTGACTAGCGACAGTCTTCTAACTTCAGTCTCGTGGTGGTCCGAAAACTTTGGCCGCCTAACTTATGGCATTCTCTCGTACTACCACAATGTATTTTGAGCTCTTATGTGTGCCGGAACAAGTCCTGGAAATATATCACCAAGCATACTAATCAGGTTACCATTCAATACAGCGCTCTCAACGTCCTGGGGAAACAGATTCGACTGCCGTCGGCCCATTGACTTCCCATATCTCATTTACGTCGATTTCCGAAACAGCCGCAGGTCCGAATGGTATCCGCAGCTGCCGGATATGTCGCCAGTAATTTCCGAGATTTTCAGAGAAATGTCCCGCGGCCTCTGCGCTCTATCGGGCCACATATTCCGGCTGGCGGCGGGCGGGGGACCTTTCCGGATGTGTGGACCGATTTTCCGGATCGTTCCGGAGTCCCGACCGGGTGATCCTGGCCAGATGACACAGGTCATCTCCGGAATCGATCCCGGCATAAATAGACGCACTGGAACGACGCAGGTTGTCGTGGAACGCACTGGAACGTACTTAGGGATGCACTGGAACGTGCTTTAAACGCATCGGAACTTAATGAAGAGAGTTGGAACGCCGTCAGATCGCATACATCTTAGTGTAATGACGTGATTTGTCTCTCAGGGCTCCTTGTTTGGTAAGAAGAGGCTTCCGATGTTGAATCGGTAAATGGATTGTGATGGTTTGGTGGTGCGTTTTTATTGGAGGTGATTTGCGTGCGCTGTGGAGTTTCTGATGGCTTTGTTGACGTGAGCTCCACTTGCCTGTCGATTGCGTAAGGCACACTTAAGAAGAAATGCTTTGACCTCCTCACTCCGGAATGTACTTTTCGTTTTTTTTTCTTCTCTTCTAGTTTGTTTCTTGATTGCGCCCCTACTTAAACTTCCATTTAAGTCACACGCCCGGCACGCATAACTTCATGCCAGACGTTCTTATGACGCAAAAACCAACACCCCCTCTTTTGTTTCGCCTCTCACCAAAAGTCAGCCATGTGTCAGACAGTCATCATTTGCCGCGCCATGATTAAGCCATTATTTGTCGTTCAGCGCTGAGGCCCGCTACCATCTCCGCTGACGGAGTCCGTTGGCGGAGTTCGGAATTCGATGAGTGACCGGTCGAAAGAAGTGAAGTCTGGCCCTCGTCAGGACGGCCAGTCCTCATCAGTTAGTTCTGTGTCGCGTCCGCCTAGATCGGCTATCGCTGCCCGGCTATCTCTCGCCGCTGTCTGACAGCGCCGCCCCGGCCTGCCTTTCTGACCGGCCGGCCGCCTGTCTGGTTCGGTTCAGGTCACGTCCCTCCTCCCCCTCCCTGTCTGTTCTGGCTCCAGTCACGTCTCGGTCGGCCCGGTTCCGTCGCCCACTCTCTCCGGATTCTGTCGCCCACTCTCTCCGGATATGGCAGTGCAGCAGCCAGCTGACTGATCTAAGAGTTTTGTTTGTCTGCCTGTTCCCTCTCCTCTCTCTCTCTCTCTCTCTCTCTCTCTCTCTCTCTCTCTCTCTCTCTCTCTCTCTCTCTCTCTCTCTCTCTCTCTCTCTCTCTCTCTCTATCTCTCTCTCTTCCCCATTGTCTCTCTTTATCAATATATTTTTGTCTGTATCTTCCTTCATCCCTCCCTCTCCTCGTTTTTTCTTTCTCTTGCTTTCTTTTTCCCTCCCTTTCTCCCTCACCTCTTCCTCTCCTGTCTTCTCGCTGCATCACAGCCCTGACCCCGCGCGTCAGAGAGACCGTACCAGATAATCAAATCGATTCATTATCCCGCCGGCTGGTATCGACAACAGGCCCGCACTGGCTATTTACTGGATCGCCGGCGCCGCTAGGTGTATTGTCATCACCAATGGCACAGGCAGGAAGCATGGGAAGTGGATCATCCGTGCTTTGGTGCTTCCAAAGCACGGATGATCGAGTGCCTTTTGTAGACCGTGTAACGAATAGCAACACCGCAGAGTCTAGGTCATTTCGTCTAAGCTGCCACGGTCTGCTACTTTCGTTACTTCTCTAACACCGCCAAAGATTCACCACCGTCGCCTCTCCTGCGCCGCCATCGTCACAGCCGCGCCACTATCGTCTGCACCACGGCCTGAGGATGTTTGTTTTCTGACCGCCCCTCCCTCCTCGCCGCCCGACTGATAAACGACGAGACCCGCGGCCCGTCTCTGTGTCGTCTTTACTCAGTCGGCCATTGTGCGGCGGATGGCGGCCATTGTCCGGCGAGTTGTTTGTATGTTTGTCTGTGAGTGTGTATATGGGGGTTAGTAACGGTCGGCGAGTGCCTGGGTGTAGAGTTACATGCTTATTTGGGATCGGAAAACGGTCAGTCTGTTGGCTAGTCGGAACGGTAGTAAATGAATGAAAGGATAGCGTGAACGTCTTGGTTTGTTGATTATGTTTGCGCTCTTTTCACCACCTGTTTAATGAAACGTCTGTGCTGTTCTTACTTTCGTGGTTATGCATTGTGTTTTCTATTATGAAGGACCGTCTTATGCCCATTTTCCCGCAGCGAAGGCTCGTCTGACTGTCTGTGTGTTGGCTAGCCTCCATCCCGCAGCATTTATTTCCCATGTGCCCTGGGGAGAGCGTGCAATGATGTCTCAACGCAGTCATTTTGTACGTCACCGAGATATGATGGAAACCGTCTTGACCTTCGGACTTCTGGCCGAGATATCGTATACTGACTTCAAACACCCTCACCAGCTGGCGGTGATACAAAACACTTCATATTGTTCTTTCATCGCTCCCATCATACGATGATGAAATTTATTACCCAAGATTAGGTCAAATCCTGAGCACTTTCCCTGCGCTGGTTGTATAGATTTCCACCGGCGATTGGACAAATAAGCAGAAATTATCGCCTCTCCGCTCTCATTCAAAGCTCATTTCGGAGAGAGGTGTCGAGAAATCCCCCGACTTGTGTGCGGAATGGCGTGCGATCGCCGATCGTGTGTGAAATGTGTGTGATAGCCAGCTGAGCAGAGCCCGGTCTCTGACGTCACTGCCCACTGGGTAGTGGAGTATTCAGTTGAGCTATCTGACTGTGCAGTGTGTTGATAAGAGAACAATTTTGATGCATGGTATCTTGACTTGCAGTGTTCGTGATCACAACAACATCTGACGCGTGTGTACTGTAGTGTGTACAATATTGCAGCAGAGATCATATTCAGGCAGCTCAAGACGTCATGATCTTATATTGATAATATGATCCTGTCGATATTCCTATCTCGTGCATTCGTATTCGTTGAATATTTATCCGGTTTCGTACGGCGATCGCTTATCCCAGACAAGGCATTTTTACGTTGTAGATCGGCACGCACAAACTTGCTGGTCACCCTGCCGTACCTATGCCATTCAAAGTGCACTCTATCTTTTCTCCCACATCTTTCTTATGTTTCTCAGATAACACCCCTGACCTTCCGTGACTCCCGCAGACGCCCCACTCATCATCCCCATACCCCCATACCCCCCCCCCCCCACCCCCCGTCCAGCGTCGTGTCAGCGCTCTGCCGGCTCCTCAAGGCTCAAAGTCACGTTCGTCGGTCTTTTGCCTTGGTGGGGCAGTTTATTATCATAATGGAGACGGTAGATCATCGCGAACGGTGGGTCTGAGGGCCGCTGGAGGGTCGTGGTGAGGTTAGGGGTCAGGCAGGAAGGTAGGGGGTGGGTCAGGAAGTATGAGGGTGGATCAGGCAGGTAGGGGGGGGGTGGTTCTGAGGAAGGTATCGTGGTGGGTCAGGAAGGGCGAAGGGGACCCTGGGTCAGGACTCATGATGCGTGGGATGGAGCCTGGAACTGGGATCAGGAATTGTCAGAAGGGTGACAGAGGTATCAGTACCTATAGTACTTGCTTGCGACTTGTCAAGGTTATCACAGTTCTGATCAAATTCTTGGCCTGTGTCACGGATTGATCGATACAAA
>NW_024884010.1:0-32076 GCF_019059575.1 Amphibalanus amphitrite | reverse complement strand
AGAGAGAGAGAGAGGAGAGAGAGAGAGAGAGGAGAGAGAGAGAGAGAGAGAGAGAGAGAGAGAGAGAGAGAGAGAGAGAGAGAGAGAGAGGAGAGAGAGAGAGAGAGATGAGAGATGAGATCACATTGTACCATGGTACAGCACGGTACAGTCTACCTTCAGGCGCGTATAATGCGGTACAGTTCACCTTTAGGCGCGTGTAGTGCGGTATACAGTCTACCGTCATGCGTGTGTAGTGCGGTACAGTCTATCTTCAAGCGTGTGTAGTGCGGTACAGTCTACCTTCAGGCGTGTGTAGTGCGGTACAGTCTCCTTTCAGGGGTGTGTACGTGTAGTGCGGTACAGTCTACCTTCATGCGTGTCTGGTGCGGTACAGTCTATCAACCTGCTGTGTGTAGTGCGGTACAGTCTACCTTCCGGCGTGTGTAGTGCATTGCAGTTTATCTTCAGGCGCAGTGTCTAATCATGCTGCTGAGCGCTGTAGCAGAGCAAATGCTAAGATTTACTGAATGCAAAATCCATTCCACAAATTGTTTTCCTCATTGCAAGTTTCATGGCTGTTGGATATTTTGTTGTTGCATCATAAAATGCAGGAAACTGGCAACTGACCCCGATAAGCACACAAGAATGCGATGCCACTACGTTCACGTGTGGCTCAACTGGAGTTGCCAGGCACTGTTTCGTCAGTCTCTGAGCTTGGTGCAGCGAAAACCGGCACCCCAGGTGACCGGGCCGCCGCTCTGAGCCGATCGGCACCGGCTCAGAAGGCACGAAACGTCGGACAAACGCTGGCTGCAGCCGCTAATCCGTCCCGCTGTGGTCAGTACGGACTGCTAGCCGACCCAAACTGCCACGGTGAGCTCGCGTCGGCCCTGAGAAACGGTGGTGGATCGGACTCGGAGCTGGGAACGGTGGTGAATTGGGCATGGGACTGGTGAACGGTGGTGGATCGGATTCGGGACTGGTGAACGGTGGTGGATCGGATTCGGGACTGGTGAACGGTGGTGGATCGGATTCGGGACTGGTGAACCATAGGCGAAGGAACGGGGAGGGCACCGGGGCACCGTGCCCCCCTCTGATTTTGGCATTTTAACATTAGCCCTATGGGCGTTGCATGGAAAGAATGGGACCAAAAGTCGGCAGTGCCCCCCTTTAATTGAAGGTGTTCCGCCGCTACTGTGGTGAACGGTGGTGGATCAGATTCGGGACTGGTGAACGGTGTTGAGTGGGACTCGGGACTGGGAACGGTGCTGGATCGGACATGAGCCGTCCAAAAAGAACCTAAGTCTCAAATGTCATTGAAAGCCATGCTTACTCGCTGTAGATGGGCAACAATGCTGGATTGCCTTTCCGTTAAAAATTAATCTAAGTCAATACCTACTTAGCCCTACAATCTTTAATGACTTACACAGACAAACAGACACGCAGACAAACCGTGTAACAGAAAGTTTCCAAATATCTCAAAACTCTATGATTTCTCTGAGCCTCAATGAAGCAACATCGGCGATGTTCAAATCACATTTAAAGTTGCAGGCAATAGCCACAGGCAACATAATCTCACCGCTCTATCACTATCCGGCCTCGCCTCTCCATCACCATTTTATAGCCCCATCGCTCCAACAATTCCATCGCGATCCGGACACAGTCCTATCAGCGTGCCGTGCCGTGCAGCTATTCGGCACTGGCCAGCAGAGCTCCCCATTTAAATGGGCTCTTGGCACGCCTCCGGAAGAAGAGAGCCGGCCAGGCCTGTGCTGAGAGGGCGCCTGCTCTCTGGATTATCCCCGAGTGATGTTCAGACATACAGGTAGACAGACAAACAGACGGTGAGTTTCAAGTTCACTGCCTCATGCGCAGGTGTTCTACAGAGTCATGCAATGGAATATAGCATGAGACAAAATGGGATGCGTCCATTGTGTGCCACAGTTGGACAGGTCATCAGGCACATGTGCCGTTTGCCATGAAATATGCGTCAACGTTTAATGCACATTGCACATTCGAAACGACTACTTTACTATAGGCACTAAAAGTGAAAAAGCAATGGCTTATTGGTTAGCGTCGCATCAAATACAGAACCATCTCAATCGATTAGTTAGCCTGGCAAAGTGAAAACAGACAAACAGAAAGGCAGAGACGGGCACACAGACAGGCTTACCCTTACATATAGCAAACACATAGTAGCACGAACAGGTAACCAGAGGAACATGCTTATTGCAGGCTGGTTGCAAATTGTTTATCGCGTCTGTAGATCCGTAGATTTACGTAACAAGTCTCTGCGCAACTGGCCCACAGTCGGGCTGGGCCCATTTTGGGACTCGAAAGGATCACGCAGTCACCCTCTACCTATTCCAGGTTTAACGACGAGACCTTAAATGTTCCAGCATCGGGAGAAACTCGATCGCCCACTACCTGCCTTACTGGGCGAACAGCGGAGAGGACACGCGATGAGCGTACGGAACGGCCGACCCACTCAGAGAATTAGAGAACGAGGTAGGCATGACGTCACATACGGTTACTCGAACAGCCACTGAACGCCTTCTGAACAGAGCCTTCCAAGACGTGTATGATGTCACACTCTAACCGTAAAAGGCGCTGCTGGCGCTGATGTGACGTCATACAGAGTGTGCGTGCAATGTCCGTGTGACGGCGCGAGTAAGTTCATCATGTTCGGGCCGCCTACAGACGGTTGAGTGTTATATGCTTAGCCAGTATCCACTTGTCGACCCACACACCCTAGCAGTTTAGGACTCATGTCTGAATTCATATTTGGTGGGGTACGCGTGTTGGTTTCGTGGCACATTCATAACGACAAGCTGTCATTTTTTTACATCAGATCACAAGGTGCTGTTACGCTATCGCAACTGGTTACACTGAGCTGCCAGTCCGATTTGACTCTTCCAGTCATGTGAAACGGTCACTTGTTGTCACTTTTATATTGACATATGCCAAGCATGGCGCTGTCACCACATTCAGTCATATGCCGCTGTCACATTCAGTTACATTAGTGACAAGAACAAGCTACAATTCCTGCTGCCGTTGCCTCTTGAAGCATACGGCAACAAAGAGACAAGTTATGTTACTCTGTCGCTTGGATCTATCATAGCATTCCTACACATTCGTAAATGGGGTTTTTGCAGTCATCAGAAGTAATGCAACAAACACTAAGAGCATAGCAACAACATCTTCACATTTGTCGTTGCAGCCTGCAGCCCAGCATTCCAACACAAAGGCATGCTAATCCATGTTTCATTCCGTTAAGAACTTGGCTCGCCGCATCCTGCTGCGACGCGGTAGGCGAAAAGACAATGAAACCAGAAATAGAGGTGTCAGAAAGCCAGCAACGGTCGTCTGTGCCCTTATACTGAGGGCTAACGGCCTAGCACATGCCATGATAGCATGAATGGTTACGTGCATCTATTTACTGCGGCCAATAAGGAAGGTCACTGCAGTTCTTTCGCATTATTGCATGGGCCGGTCGTCGCCTGACCGACCTAACAGGAAATTAGCAGCGAACGGACAAAGCTAGAGCGGGTGGGTGTTTTATTGGTTGACAAGAAGCAAACGTCCCCACAGACCTACCCAAACCATAGCCCAGAAGCAGCTCAATAATTTTGGAGGTAAATAACATTCAATGTCCGATTCAAAATTTGACGGCATTTGATATTCGTTTCGATTTCGACCACATTTTATATTAAATTCGACCATTGACCACATTCGATCGAAAAGAAGTTCCAGCTGGGGACTTTCTACTCAGTCAACTCAGGGAAAATATAGGTTCAGGGTGGTTGGACCGAGCAAGTTCATGGTACTTACCAGGCAGCCACACCTTGTATAACGGAGTGGTGGCGCCTTGCATGATCAGACCGTTCGTAACGCCTTCCAAATGAGCGTCTGTCCCTCGGCCTTGGCGCTTCGTCCTTGCGGTTCTAGATTCCATATCGGACACAAGAATGGCAGTTCTTCGGGAATTAGCTAACAATGCAAATTAACAAGGACATAATGACATTTTGAGTGTCTGCATGCAATGCATGGCAGACAATTATCCAAGTGGATTGTTTCACTTTCGAATTATTTTGTACCTGCTCGTTGCAGCGGCATAGTTTGCGACCACCATAAGCGCTGGCGACGTCGGTATGTTCCGTCGCTAGTCAAGTTTCAGGATGTCTGGTGTGCTGGGCGCTACCCCTGCCGATGACCGACCCTGCGCGCCACCAGTCAGCAGCTGCAGGGTACCGCTATCGCACGCGATATCACGCAGTTCCAGTGAACGTACAGTGGCGCACCCATCACCCATACATAGTCTATCCAGGGCACCGCCTTCTTCGACCGGTCCGAGCCCATTCATTGCCCGGATAACGCGAATCGGAAAACGCCGTTCCAATCAAGAAGTGCCGTCTTCCGCGCACTCAAAACTTTTTTACCACCTCCTGGAGGATTCATTTTTACCAAACCCGCAAGATAAGAGGATATTGAAAGGGTACCTCGCTGCTACCATTATGTGCATGGTAACGGTACGTGGTAAAATTGAAGTTATTCGCCAGCAAACACTGGCGGATCCAGGGGGGGGGGCCACGGGGGCCATGGCCCCCCCAAAGGCCTAAAGTGGCCTGTTTGGCCCCCCCAAAACGCCAGAAAAATTGCTAAGAAAATATACCTTGATGGAGGTTTTTAGCCACTTGGTGAAGTAAAGCTTTCCACAGCATAATATGGAAGCGATATAGTAGCAGTGAGGGTCAGTCAAAAGTTGCGCGAGCGGAGTCGACCTTAAAAAAAAAGACTGTTGTTGGCACGTGTTTATGGCGCGGCAGCTGGTAGTTGGCGGTGTTTCGCGTGGTGTGGCATCACTGGCGGATCTGGGGGGGAGGGGGGGGGGGGGGGGCACGGGAGCCTGAG
Source organism: Amphibalanus amphitrite (assembly GCF_019059575.1). Classification (NCBI taxonomy): domain Eukaryota; kingdom Metazoa; phylum Arthropoda; class Thecostraca; order Balanomorpha; family Balanidae; genus Amphibalanus; species Amphibalanus amphitrite. The sequence goes on along the minus strand of NW_024884010.1, from coordinate 27,183 downwards.
GTGCCCCTGACAGGCCCGTGGTGCCCTTGCTAGGCTTGTGGTGCCCCTGGACCCTGGCAGGCCTGTGGTACAGTCCACAGCAGAAGTAATGTGGGGTTTCAGTCATGGGTATGTTCTGCTTCTGAAGCTTAGGAACGATTAGCCAGACTACAATGAAACTTTGAATGTAGCTTATATGTATCGTCACCCTTGCAGCTGCAACTTTAGCTATTGACATCTTCTTTTCAATCACTTCGCATTAAACAATCGCCAGTCAAAGCCAACCGTTGAGTTTGGTAAAACCCTACATTACTTTAGCGGTGGGCTGTACCTCTGGCGGGCCTAGGGTGCCCCTGCTAGGCTGCTGATGCCCCTGGGACCTGACAGGACTGTGGTGCCCCTGACAAGCCTAAAGTGCCCCCAACAGGCCCGTGATGCCCCCGACAGGCCCAAGGTGCCCCTGCGTGATGCCGTGATGCCTGCGAGGCCGGTGGTGCCCCCTGCGAGGCCGGTGGGGCCCCTGACAGGCCCATGGTGCCCCTGCTAGACCGGTGGTGCCCCTGGCAGGCCTGTGGTGCCCCTGCTAGGCCGCTGGTGCCCCTGGGCCCTGACAGGACTGTGGTGCCCCTGACAGGCCCAAGGTGCCCCTGCAAGGCCGGTGGTGCCACTGTAAGGCCTGTGGTACCCCTGCTAGGCCTCTGGTGTCCCTGACAGGCCCATGGTGCCCCTGCGAGGCCGGCGGCGCCCCTGGCAGGTCTCTGGTGTCCCTGACAGACCTGGGGTGCCCCTGACAAGCCTGTGGGGCCCCTCACAGGCCCGTGGTGCCCTTGCTAGGCCTGTGGTGCCCCTGGCGGGCTGGTGGTGCCCCTACTAGGCCGGTGGTGCCCCTGACAGGCCTGTGGTGCCCCCGGGCAGCAAGGGGGTCATGACCCATGTGGCCCCCCTTGGATCTGCCACTGATGCATAATATATTGATTTGTAAAGGCGTTATGGCTTATGCAATATGCAATTGCAGGCACTTGGTATCCCTCACTTATCCCTCATTGGGGCTCTGGCGGGCTCCTGAGGGCCCACGTCTATCTCCGGGAGCCCATATAGACAGGCTCCTTTGGGTCCTTTCAGTACACTATAGCATAAGAGGTCTCCATGTGAGTCCTATACATACATCTGAGGGCGTACCCTGATGTCTGAGGTACCCAACTGCAGCTCCAATGGTCTCTTCTTACACTGGCGGATCCAGGGAGGGGGCATTTAGGGCCATGCCCCCTTCCCAGAGGCCTAAAGTGGCCCGTTTTTCCCCTCCCCCAAACGATAATGAAACATAGTTCAATCAGGGCGTGGCCCAGGAGCCGAGTTGGACAGGGCTGTTTTACCACCTCCCGGCCCGCAAAGGGACCCAAGCACTGACTCGAAGCGGGTTAAAGAGACCCTCCCACCTTCAAAAAAGTTAATGAATTGGCATGAAAGTGATGTCGCTAGGTTCAGAAAGGGCGAAAACGAATATCTACCAAATTTTATCGAAAAATATTACCGGTTTTCAAGAGATTAGACTTTTATTTTTGTTTACTTTTTGGGATATCCGCTGCTGTTCCTAGCGACTTTATTTGAAAGTGCGGCATTTGTTGCGCGCAAAGCAGCCTATACCACCGCATGCTACCAAACGTTTTAGTAAAATATTAAAAAATCATTAGATCTCCGCTGACGTCACACATTCAGAGGGGTATCCAAAAGCATTAGCCCCTCTGAATCAAAATGCTGCAATTTTGAAATTCAATATTTCCGATTTAAGGCATTTCTCGATGTTGTGAGTGCGTGCCGAAACCGGTAATTGTGAGCCAGGGACCCCATTTTGGCTATCTCAGCTCAAATCTAATGTTAAGGTGGGAGGGTCCCTTTAACTGGTCGATAAAAACAATGGTAAGTGTTTACAAAGTAATATAAAGGCATGGGTCGGGTGGGCTACCATTTATATATTTTTTCTTTTTAGTTAAAAAAATTCATAGTGTCAGGGCTGTGACGAAAAATAAGTGGCCTAAATCCGATGAGAAAACAGGATTTGGGGGTACCCTAGGTTTGGCTCCTGCATGAGTTGGCCCCCCCCCCCAAAACGCAAGCCTGGATCCGCCAGTGCCAGCAAAGAGTATTATTACCATGTAAATATTAATATTACTCTCGCAATCCTGAACAGGACGAAAACTCTTTCCTCCTAGGTATAGCGACTCATGTGCAGGTGGTCGTTCCATGCGTGGATCTTGTTTACCCTCGTGAATATATTTGAAAGAGTATCAATCAGCCAATCAGAAACGAGATCGGCCGTTTGCGGTTTGAAGGCCGCGCGCATCTGTCAGTTTTCGGCCGTTGGTCTCCGAGAGAGGATGTGAGCAGTGTCGGTGCCGCGCGGCATGGCCGTTGGTGATTGTGCTTGTGTGTTGTTCATCGCCTATAGAGCCTCTGTGGACATTTTATTGTAAGTACCGATGTGCTAGAGCATTGCGTGCCGTTGAGTGGTGCTAATTTGACCTGGTTAACAGGACCCCGTGCACGGCCACGTGGCAGAGTGTTGTGAGTAGGTGCGTAGCTTTGTTGTGATGCATTTTGTTGGTGACTTAGAAAAAGATATGTACTGTAGTGATGCAGTTTTATTATCCCATGCGTAGACGGGCGACCACCCAGGAACGTTGCCGTTCACTTCAAATGTTGTGCGCTGTGTCTTATCCAATTTGAGGGAGCTGAATTCTTATTCATATTCAAGTATTCATTTTGAGTATTCGTATTCAAGTTGCATTCAAGTTGTATCGTGATGTTTGTTTACCGCGTGTGCATCGCTGAACGCGTATGAATAAGTGGAGTCTCACAATGTTCATGGCTGGTGAACGCCTCGTATTGTTTGTACGGAATGCCAAATATATATTGTTACTCTTGAAGCATGTTTTTTAGTTGATGAGCTCCGGTTAACAGAAGCTTCGCGAAGCTTTTGAAGAGCGTCTGTGGGTCCGTTACCATCCTCTAGGGGGTTTACACTAAAGGAAAGAGTAAACATTACCATGTGACTAAGGGTAAGCCAGAAGAATATGCTCTCTGTAAGGGGGTAAATCACAGAGTAGATGGCATGCTACTCTTTAGAGGAGGATCACGTTAAAAAGTTACCCTTCCACAGCGTGTAACTTCGAAAATGTTAACCTCTAGACGAGAGTAAATCAAAAGAGTTTACCATACACTGTAAACTCATTTTGACAAGGGGTTGTCGTACAACGACGAGCGTTTGTCAAAAATACTAATAAAGGTTATGTCGAACGACGAATATCTTGTCATAGTTGGTTGAATCAACAGGGCAAATATTAGTATCAGCCCCAGCACCCAGTCGACCATTCATAAAATTGACGAGGATTATGGAGGCTATTGTGAAAACTACCAGGGTCTTATTCGTAATATGGAACACAGATTTGCTTATGATTTGTAATTTATATCCTTGTCGAAAGAACCAGCTACACCATTGCAACAATACTGATACATACTTATGTAATCTATGTCCTTGTCAAAGGTATCAGCTACACCTTTGCAACACGGACTTAGTTACGCTAGTTAGACGTGTTAGTAGTAACATATACAAAGCTGTTACTTGTTATATAGGTGGCGCCAAAAACGTTTCCGGCCGTTTAATTTTGAAAGTTTCAGTTGCGCGCCAACCGCCGTGCAGTGATGTGGCCTCCTGCGCACTTCCGTGAAAATGGTAGGTGATAACAGTGTTCGGTCGTTTTTGTCATTTTTTAATGAAATGCATGTCTTTCAACTGATAGTAATGCAGATTGAATCAGAGAAATTTGCTAAATAAGTGAGTGATGTATGGAAGCAAGCACAATGTGTTCTGCTCCAGGCCATATTGTTCTACATATGCTATAATATAGCGATGCTTTCTTTCAGGCTTTCATCAGGAGCGAAAGCTCCAGCTTGCAAGCAAGGGTCGCTACACTGAAGACAGCAAACTGCAGAAACTCAAGAATTCTAAAAATGAAAAAGCACCTAAATTCCAAGGGGCCAATGAATTTGAATGCCCCTTAGATTTGAATGGGTACAGTGTACTCGGTAAGTGATGACGCTCATTGCTTTTTCGCATGCGTTATTGCCCTTGCCCCTTGGGTCATGAGTGTTATCACCATTGTGTGTGTAATGTGTATGTACCATTTTAAATACAGGACCTACTTTCAGTAATGCTCTTTTGCTGTAATAATGAGACTGCAGAGCGGCGACCTGCGATTTGTGGAGAAAACTGACGAATACAAGGGAGGTCTTTGTAAAACGTTACAAACCTGAGACTAGTATATTGCTTACAAGTACAGGTTTGCTGCACGTAGACATTACTATGCTAACTAAGATTTGCATTGATTTGACTTAACAAGTACACGGCTCAGCCCTGTTAAATGCAAACATGCGCAGGTCTTTACCTGGTAGCCGCATGATTATAACTAGGAAAACAGTCGTTCACACAACAATGACAAAGCAAACTTTGGTAGCTAGTCTAAACGAACTACATGTGAGTGGGTTGTAAGAAAAACTGCCATGACAAACAATAGGGTCGTTCGATGACATGGCAAAGGGTGCGGGGATTTGCGCTAAATAATTTTCCTTGTAAAAGTAACAAACGTTTGTTGAAATGAGTTTACAGTGTACAGAAGATGGTAAAAAACGTCTGTGTGTCACGTTACCCCTCCCTGACGAGTTTACTCTCCATGAAAGAGTAAAATTTACCATCTGGAGGGTGGTAAAAAACGTCTGTGTGTCAAGCTACCATGCTATGGCGGGTTTACCCTCCAGGAAATGGTAAAAAAGTTTTCAGTGCGGGCGGGCGGCGCTGCAGGTGACCGCTCGCTGCCGCCTCGCGGCCCGGCGGAGGTCGGCGCTCCAAGGTAAGCGGCTGCAGAGGTCAGGGGGCACTGCCCTGCAGCAGGAGCTGCTGGGGACGCTGAGCTGCTCCGGCGCGGCCCGAGGACATCGTGCGCCCATCTCGCCAGAGCAGACTGTGCGGCGGGTGAGAGGTTGTCAGATTCTGGGCGAACAGGCAGCCCGTTGAGGAAGGGACACGCTGAGCCGCCTATGACGCACGTGCTAACACCGTGTCGCGGCCCCAGCGACAGGGCCTGACAGCCGCATATTTTGTACCCGGGGACAACGGCCGGTGCGAGTCCAAACCTGGCTCTGGTAGGATCTGCAGATTGACTCCAGAAACCCGGATTTCATGCAGCGCATTAATGCAACGTCTGTTCAAGAGCAATGAATGCATGAAATGTATAATAATTTCCAGAAAATGGTAATTCTCTTGAGAGTTTTACCAGAGTGATCGCGTTTTTAGCCTGCTCCTAATGCCATAGATATGTGGAAGCTTGGAATGTATGTAAATGCACGAGCACGTGTGTGAATAGAGCCTGGCTGGCGACTGGCGTGTTCAGTGGTAACGTCATTATACCGGCTGAGTTACGGGAAGACCGAGAATGAGCACTGTCATTGCAGCTGCCACAGAAGGGGCTGAATTGTGACGTGCTTTATTATGCTGATCCAATCGGCACCCAGTAGTTCCTAGGTATTATACAAAGTTACCTATACAGATTAACATTTCTTCCAAAAAAAAAAAAACATGTGTCCCTATGCGTTCATATTATTTTGAGACAACTTTTCACCAAGTGCTTACCTCTTTACTAACAAGCAGAAATTTGAATTTAAAGGCTATCTGCTGGCTTACTGAACATGCGGGTAGTTATTGCTATTCGCCAGTCGGCGGATGAGTCGCATGGGTACTGAGTAGTCAGTATGAATTAGTCATTGATGACGTTCTTGAGCGCTGACTAAAGCAAGGACGCGACACGGACCAATGAGGGAAAATGTGCCGCCACCTGAGATGGCACGGTCGGCCGGGGAAAACCGTGGCGAGCTGGCGCCAGTCAGACCGCGCCTCTTCCTACCTCGACAAAAACGGTGGACGGCGACTCAGGCTGGCGAACTACATGCGAACTAGTGCTAAAAAGTAACACAGGTTTGCCGCCTGACGCACATAAGGACGAAAGTCAATTGCACGGTGGCATAATCACTCAGAGAAAAATGTCGCATGTCATTTATTAACCATTAGACGTATGAAGTGAAAACTAGCATGTCGCTCCTTTCAACACGCATCCCACATTCAGATACCGGAACTGAATACAAAATTGTCAACATTCTCAAAAAGTTAAATAGACTGGAGCTGAGTTTACCTCCAGCTGTGTGTTGTGCGGTACAGTCTAACTTCAGACGGATGTAGTGCGGTACACAGTCTACCTTCAGGTGTGTGTATTGCGGTACAGCCTATATTCAGTTGTTTGTATTGCGATACAGTCTACTTACAGGCGCGTGTAGTGCGGCACAGCCTACCTTCAGGCGCGTGTAGTGCGGTACAGCCTACATTCAGGCGCGTGTAGTGCAGTAAAGCCAACCGTCGGGCTAGTAGGTGGTGCATTCTATTGTCAAAATCTATGTACAATTTCGCTGTAAGACGACCAAAAGCGTCTGCTTTCAAATGTATCATAGGCAGTCCTGGGAACTGCTTGTGAATATTTGGGCAAGATTTGATGGACGAAGTAAATGTACGCTTTACGGTCTCCACGGCTGGTAGCGTTATTTTATTGGTGAATGCGCACCGTGCAATGTGCATTGTGCAATGTGCACTGTGCACCGTGCAGTCTTCCCTCGGCCTCCGTTCTGAGCCGCCTCTTGCACTCTGCACTCGCATTCCACTTCTCCGCAGCCGTAACGTTAGGAGGGTTCGCCGTTCGGTGCGGGAAAAAGCGCTCTCCTGCATTGCCCCCCGGCGGGCCTCCGCCTCCCCGCGCCTGCAGTCGACCTTCGAGGAGCAGTCGGCGACCTTACCCTCCCCTCCCCTCCCTCCTGACCGGCGGTGCAGCCGCAGCTACTTAGTAGCTCCGGTATTGTGACCGCGCGGCCTGTGGGCCGGACCGGACGGCTCACAGCCGGTGGTATGCGGTGCTGAGTCGCTGCTCAGCTGCATTCCATCGCGGCGGCGCTGCCACGCCGCTGACGGACAGGATTGAGCTTACCAGCCCCCCCCCCTACCCGACCCCTCCCCGGGAGGAAACTCGCCGCCGACCTCATGAGAAGGTCGGCGCCAACCGATAGGAAAATCGCCATTCGTCACACCAGGTAAAACAGCACTTAACTGTGCAAAAATCGCTAGCGATTGTAGAGTTTCACGACCGAAATGAAAGAAAGAGCATGCATTTCCCATATGGGTCTGTTACATAGTCATTACTCAAGCTGGTAGCCTTGTCACGCCTTGCCTTCCTGTCAATTCACGCAGCAACTACATACATTTATAAGGAAGCTGCTTTCCTTGCATCCGGGTAGGATGTAACGGACATCATCCGCGAAACAAATGGTAGGTAAATGACTTATTTGCCTGTTTAGCTGTTTATTCACATCAGATATTACTTCTCATGGTTTTGAAAACTTCACTTGACTAGCAGACGATGGACAAAACCTGCTTATTCATCTTAGTTTTGTCTACCACACACAACTCAAATCTGGTGGACAGCAACTAAAAAGTATATAACCGCAAGGACGTCACTTCAGTTGATCATTTCACACCTTCGTTGTTCGCCTATATATTTCTAACACTGCATGACATACATGTTCAATGTAACTATAACAGACAGCAACATCCGTATCAAAAACTGCGCAATGCCAACAATGACCTTACTCCCACATAGTTTGGTTGAGGCTCTGCAAATCGCAACAATCTAGCCTTCACAGCAAACTGGCAGCGGGCGCTATTCCCGTGGCGGTTTCCATGGCCCGGAGCGCTGCTCTCTGGAGCTGCGTCACAATCCGTCACGGTCGGAGCGGCCGTCACACGATCTCTGCCTCTCGCGCCGTGACGGCCGCGCCGATCCGGCCGCCCTAATTACCCTATTGGGAGGCGCTCAATACACGGTGTGCTGCAGTTAGCCGTATCGCAGCACATCTGGATCGGCCAGCACCGGCCGGCCCCACAGGAATTACACGACTTAAACGGCTCAACCGCGCCAGATTTCGATCTAGATTGCATGCTGAGCCGGCCGGTAAAATACACTGCCCTGGCGCGGAAGCGATTTGTCAGATTAAACTATAAAGCCAGTACTGAGTCCGAAGGGCGGCCATGGGAAGTCATCAAGTGAAAACTAACAAGTCGCTCCTTTCAACACGTACCGGTTGGTGTTTTAGCTCAGAAACGAGCGGGTGCATTCCCCGACTGAGCCCCAGCTAATTTTACCTGCACAGCTGCCTTTGCAGATAGCGCTGACAAAAGCAACTACGACGCGGGGCGCGAGCAGTGCCAAAGCTAGGACCATTAGAGAACTGGAGCTCCCGAACAACAGGTGTCACCTGGAACAATTAAGCCATTGAAGCACACGATGAGCTTCGAGAAAAATTGGCGGTTGATTGATGTCACCCGGATCGGGCGCAACGTGCTCTAAAATATAGTGACACGAATCAAAGACTAGCAAACAAACACATATACACGTAAATCAATTTGTAAATAGTAAATAGATACATTAATGAAAAGATAAGGATACGATTCTATCAAAATGCAGCTGCAGTGTAGAGTGCTGAGACACCAAGCGTCCTTATCACGTGATCCTTAGCTTCCTATCCTATCATCATCCCCAGAATCCAGTCCTCTATCTTTCAGCGTTCCCCAAGATGATGCTGGTGGCGGGCTGGCTGCGGGGGCGTGCGCCGGCTGGCCCACGCGCCGGTCTGGAGACGGCCATTAACTAGTCCGATATTGAGGGGTGAGCGCGGCGCCCGCCCGGCTGTCGCTGCCGCTGCCGCTGGCGCTGGCGGGTGATCGGCTGCTGCAGCTGCCGCCGCTGCCGCCGGGGACCCGCCTGTTCGGTTCTTCCGCTTTAACCCTACTTTCAAACGCTCTTTTTTGTCATTATGTTCCATTCACTGCTATTTCGTTTTCATTGTGAGCTGCTCTTGTTTTTGCGTTCCGCGTATTTCGTTTTGTTGCGGTCACGTGTAAAAAAAAAAAATAAAAAAAAGATATGACTGGAATCTTGGCGCAGTTATTTTGTTATTGTTTTGTTTGCTCTGCTATGGATTATTTAATGCATTTATACATTGTTTTTATTGCTCATAGCAGTGCTCTCGTCTTGATTCAGGGTCCATACTTGCCAGTTGCCATGATTTGCGTGCTGTCGCCGCGTCCCAGTCGTCGGTATAGCTAGTGCTGAGCGGCGGCCAAGCTGTTGTGATGTACGCGCCACGCCGCGTCGTGTCATCGTGTCACGTGGGATGTGTTCGTGTCGCTCGGCACACCGTGTATCCGGAAAATATGCACCGATAAAGCTTAAAAAAAGCGTCCTTATCACGGATCAGTTCAAAGAACATCCAGTTTCTTCGAATGTTTTAAGCGGCGGCATTATGCTGATCATTAAGTTTACAAACAATATTTGCTTTTCTTGCCTAGTGACCAGGAGTTATTTCAACGTATACGTTGACCAGGAGTTATTTCAACGTATACGTTGAAATAACTCCTGGTGATATCACATATATGTGATATCAGCTATGACCCCTAAAAGATCAGCTGTCTGTCCTTTGTCTGATAACACACGAACAGTGGGCGCCCTGTGTGCGTGCCTGGGGCGTCAACACGTGCTTTAGCTCGTTGGCACGTGCCCACGTGCCGCCACGGCTCGGAATATCCCGAGACGTGACCCATAGCCGTGACCTTACGTCGCCTAGCTGTGACCTTAGAGTGGTAATCGGTGACCTCACTGTGTCGGTTCGTGACCTTTGTGCATCACTTTTTTGTTTAGGTCTTTGGTCGGTAACTCAGTGCATTTGGCCACGCTCTTTGAAGTGAGTTGGATTAGACTTGAGTCCCAAAATCAGCCTTATCAGCAATCTTTACTGGTAAGGAACAAGCTTGCCAAACTTTTTGATCTACAATTAATTTATTTATTTATTTATTTATTCAAATAAATCGCCAACAGGCTCATGGCCCATTAACAGGTGAAGTCATACCACAACATAAAATACACACACAAGGTAAACACTAAGCACTCATTCGCAATTAGATGACACTTAAAAATACAGAGATCCATGAAAGAGATCCATTAAATAATAGGATATAATATAAAAGTACACAGTAAAAATAAAATTAAATTAAAAGAAAAAAACAATAAGAATAGGAAAAGTACAAATAAACTTTAAAATCTCTAAGACACGGTTCTCAAAGGCATGCTCCTGCAGTGGACCACGACGAATGATTTAAAAGAGATAAAGGTACCCGACGTGAAATCCACCTGAGGATTCCTGGCGATAAAATCATTTGCCTGGGCCGCCAGCCTTGTAAAAGTTCCTGTCTTTACCGTCGAGACTCGAGCAAACGGCACATTAAACAACTGGACGTTCCGTGTTGGACGACTTGGTACACTCGGGGGCAGATTGATGTTCTACAACTCTTTATCCACCGGGTTCCTATGGCTCAGCATTGGCAGCAGCCGCCTGGTACCGGTAGACTGTGCCGCTTCACTTACTTGTCAAGCGGCACAGCCTACCCACACCGTATGCCACCGGTCTGGGTCGGTGGCTGGAAGGCGATGTGGGCCGCCTGTGACGTCAGCGCAGCGGTGAGGGCCGAGCCCGGAGGCATGGCTCGGGTCGGCGCGGCGCGGCGGCTGGCGAGGGCTGGGGAGTGAGGTGGGGTGGGAGCACGGACCATCGCGCGGGTGAGCGAGTGTAGTTAACTTTCGCGTCTCAAGGCGCCAATTATTCTACCTAACAATTGTGCTAAAGCAGTAGCTAAAATGTCCTATCCCCAAGACAGTGCCCATCATTATACTTGCCATGCACATTACGACACACTTAAAGGAAAAGGGCCACCTTTAACATGGGGATTGAAACTGAGATAGCCATCTTGTAGCCCGTGTCCGAAAACCTCCCTGTCTACCTCCTTACGGCCGATTTCGGCCTCCATTCGTAGTTATCGGCAATTTTAAAAGAAAATATGCCAGGAATGCGTTCTTATCCCAGGAATGCGTTCTTATCCGACAATACAGCCACCCGCGGCGAGGCTTTGGTTTTTAACCAATCAGCTTGCAGCAGTACTGATCAGGCACGGATCCCTGTACTAGCGAGCAGACCATGAGCAGTTGCGTTATTTTTCGTTGTCTGTTCTGGCAATCGGCCGGCGGATGAACATCCGCAATCGAATCTTGAAATCCGTCGCGCTGATTGGTGATGAGTTTCATGAGCTACTTTCATGAGGTCTATGAAAGTAAACCTATGCTATGCCCTGAACAGATGACATCTCGTTTGGTAGCCAATTGCTAAAATGCATTTTTATCTTACGCAAGGCAGTATACCATATTTTATACCGTGGCTCTGATCCGAAATCAGGGCATTTTTGTTCGAACAAATACCTATAATAACGATGAAGAAGTGCGTGATCCGCGCAGCAAACGACCTACGTCGGGTCGGGACTGATATGCGTGTGACTGTGCACAAGTAAGCACCTAGGTACCTAGGTAGGTACCTAAATTCTTATTTATTGCAATGGCTCTTCTATTACTTTTGTTTTCACAGAACTCTCCCCTGGATTAGCAAACCCTTTTGAACTGTTCAGGCTTTCACAACTGAAATGCCAGACTGGATAAAAAAACGCAAGTTATGCCGAATATGCCATGCGAAGTGGCGTGATTGCGGCGTTGCCCCGAAAATTTCATCGCACATCCAGCATAATTTTGCATGCGTCAAATTCAGCGCATGGTGGCAGCTGAATTTTTAGGCGCAGGGTGACCGCATGGCGCATAATGTTTATGCAAATGGCTGTCACCGAATTTTTTGACACGCTGTGGTCAATCTAGCAGCAGACTTGCCCTGCGGGCGCTGGCAGGTCTGAAGAGAGTCGAAACTTCCGGCCTGGGCCTTGTTTCACCTTAAGATTCTACAGTGTGCCACACAAATTGTGGTATTGGGTTTTCATGGGAACATTAACTAATTCAGACGCTCAGAAAGGGAAGAGGGTCTGACTCCGAGGCCCCGGAACGATCTGTCTGGTTGATATAGCCTTGGTCGGTAGATATGCACATGTGCTTTATGTAAAAGTGGCTTAATTTTGGTGCAAACAGGCACCCAACTTTCAGTGGAAATCATGCACTGGAATTTCAGCTCAAAATTGCTTGCTTCAAATTTTGGCGCATGAGGGGCTCACGGGCATCCGGCGTAGTGTATGGATGTTTTCCAGTCTGGCTGAAAGGCAGAACTCAGACACATTTATCCAGCCCTTCAAATCCCATTTCCTGGTTGTGGTAACACCTACCTTTCCACGGGGGTTTGGTTCATCTCTTGTCTACACAGTTTTCTTTCACTTATGTGCTGACAAGAAAAGGAAACTCACCAGAGCCCAGTTTCACCAAGTGCGGTAAACTCAATTAGGGGTAAACTACCAAACTACCCCACTACTTAACTACAAAAACTACCCCAAAATTAAGTTTACCGCACTTGGTGAAACTGGGCTCAGTGGAGCTATTCAGCTTAATACACAGAGTATGTGTTGCATGGACTAAGCATGTGTTGACCCTTTTTTACTTTTAGGTTCCCGCTAAAAAAAGAAGTACAGAGAAAAGTGGATGAGGGTGTGTGGCATGACCAATGAGCCAAGACCACATGACCACTTAAACTTAACAAGAAGTGCGCACCATGATAAGCACAGTCAAAAACGTTTGCGTCTAAAGAACAGTGCTGTGCCGGATCAGAATGTAAGTTATTTTTTAAAAGTGATAAAAATGCCTGCAAAGTTATCAAAAGACTTTGAATATTGTTTTTGTAACACTTCACTCTAAAGTTATTCCTAGTACCAGACATTACAGCTTTAGTGCAGAGTCTTTATTTGTGATATTTTTAGCCAAAAATTATTACTAGTACCGAGCCCTTACAGCTTTACAGCCCTAGTACCTTGCCCTTATTTTTTATATTTTTTAGCCATTTCAACCTAACCGAATATCTGTATGTTTGTATGTTATTGTTTTGATCTGTATTCTATGCTACCTCCCTATAGGTAAGTTTTATTAAAACATGTAACGGTGTGCTGATTTTTTACAGATTCCGTATACGCCTTGGGTTGCTGTCGCTGCTCGGTCACCCACAGATGAAAGTGATCAAGAAATGGACATCACTCAGGTAAGATTCAAGCGTCCTTTATTTTACACATAATACAGTAAGCAGTAGCACCCTAACCGCAACATATGGGAATGCATTGCCTGGTGGGTGCCTACTGCCTACCTGTATGCCAAGTTTCAGCTAAATCGCCCCAGTAATTACAGAGTTATTGAAATGGGAACAAATTCGGCACCTCTTCTTTTTGCATTTTGCACGTGCAGTGGGGGTCACTCACATAGATCAAGAGCATCCGACCTTTGGTTGAAGGGGTGCAGCTACCCTACAAAATTTACCGCCAGACCGCCCAAGCGGCTGCTGAGATGAGCCTCTCAAAATCACTTCTTTTGCAACTTTTGACAAATAACACCCTTGACTTTTCACGTGGCACGTGCCACGACGGTCCCTGTAATGTATCAAGAGTAGTCAATTACGGGGTAGAGGGAATAGGGCTAGCCAACAAAAAAAAAGACCGCAGGCCAATCGGTCCAGCGGTTGCTGAGATATAAGCCTCTCAAAAGCGTTACAGGCCGGGCCGGGTCGGGCCGCTCATACTGAGCTTTTTCCGTGATATTGAAAAGACTTCGCTTCGCTCGCTCGCTCGTAATTAACAATTCATGGTTGACTATATGGATTAAGCTAAGTGATTGCGCTCTATTAGCACACTATCTAAGTAGGTAGCCCTTAATTGCTGCCGGTGCGTGGACTGTGAAAGTGAGCCGAGCTGTGACGCAAACCGTGCGCCTTTTTCAGGTGTGGGATCACTCGTGGAAGTTCACGGCGGATACGGAGCCGTGCATGCAGCTCTGGTTCGATCCTGCTCAGGGAAGCCCCAATGACGCCGTGGCGCGCATCTGGGCTGAGCGGGTGGTGGCGGCCGGTGCGCGGGCGCTGCCGCGTGGCTGGTGGCCGCGGCCCTGGCGGCAGCGGCCCGCTCCTGACCCGGTCGCCCTGTGCCGAGCACAGAGCGCCGACTGAGGTCAGTCTTGTGATCGAGCTTCCGCGCCGGAGGTGGAACAGGTGGAGCTGGCGGTCACCTGCGCGGGCTCGGCGGCCTGTAAGCCGTGCCGAGACGAACCGCGACACTCTTGCTAGATCTGCACCCCATTGTAATCTTCTGTAGTCGATATTCGGTAGGTACTCAATGCTCATTTTTCTGATATTAGACGAGTGGCGGGTTTTGATGTTACATTGGAGACTGCTGTCTCGGGTGGCCCGACAGTGTTCGATTGTGGTGTAATGTAGATACATAGACGGGATGCCGCGGCTCGGATTCGTAGCTGGACTACCATGTGCCTGTCGATTGAGATGCTTTGCCTGGCGATTGAGATGATTCGGGGCGCGGCCCCACACTGACGCCATGGTGCAATGAGTGACTGGCGACAACTAAGCAATTATGTACTTTTGTAGAACACATGTTTTCATGGATACGAGAGGCAGTCCTTTTTTCGCTAGCAGTCATTTGGTTCACGATACTTTCGATACCGACAAATATGTTCGGGCGGCCGGTCCGTCCACAGCTAATGCGTGCTTGCCCGCCGATGCCTAACGGAGCGCTGTGCTGTCTACGCTCACTGGTCGCTGGCCCGAGAGCCGTTCGGTTGCTGCTGTTAAAACAGTTCTCACAAAAACACGCTGGCTGGCTGCCAGTTCTTCACCAATGAGAGGCCCAGTAGCATCAGCAGGTAGCATTGTTTAATATTACTATTCCATTTTGTTTACCCATATGTCCGACCTAGAGCCGACTGGTAAAAAGCGGCAACCGAGCAGCCCTCCGCAGCGCTGCAGATCATGTACGCTCGATTATACACAATATATGTGTCTTTCTTGCACACAGAGACATGACGTTTTGTAGAGCTTTTATATCGCTTGTGGCTGAAAGGAATATTGTACATTTTAGAGCTTTCATATACGCGAGAAAATATGGTGCAAAAAAACATTTATGAAGCCTGTTGAATTTTAAAGGTTGTTGGGGCATTTCACAGACTGTGTCGGTGGGCAGGGCAGCCCGGCCCCGGCCGCCGCCGTCGCCGCCTCCTTCACTGGTATGTGGCAGGGACGGAAGCTTCGTATTGATATACCGGGGTGCAACTCAAGCAGCATATCACCTATCAAACAACCTTCGGTTATGAAGTGAATGAAAACTAAATATTATGTATAACTGTGATTTGCGCTGCGGTGTTTCCAAAGTGGAGGAAGTATGGGGAGCTGGACCCGGACTCGATGAGCCCTCTACTACGGATCTGGGTCTTCGCAGCTGATCGTCTGTGAATGAGAGATCATATGATACCAATGCATACCGAACGGATCAAAAACAGTGCCATTATATATTTGCAATTCTACAGCTTTACGTAAGCCCATCCTAGTGAATGCATTAATACGCGTTGATTTGACAACTGACATCCGGTTGAAGGCGTTTTTTTTTTCGGCCAACAGCCGGCCAGCAGTTGTTGCAGGCCGGCCTCGTTGGGAAGCAGGTTCATTTTCCGACAGCCACTGCGTGCGGAAGCACTCTCTGATGGCGCGGACGGCGCGCGCCGGCTCCTGTTTCTGTAACGTGTAGAGGCGGGTGTCGAGCAGCTGGGCGCGTAGCGGGCGGTCCTCGAGCACGCGGAACGCGGCCGGCTGGCGCGGGTACAGGCGCTCCCTAAACAGTAGGCCCGAATGGTGGCAGAGTCGAGCGTCGCGGCGCGGCAGAGCGCGCGGCGCGGCCGCCGTCTGTTCCAGCTCGGCGTCGGCGCGCCCCTCGGCGAACAGCAGGTGCAGCTGACGGTCGGCCAGGCAGAAGCCGCTGATGCCAGGTGTGCTGACGTCGCCGGGCCGGCGCGGCGCGGCGCCCTCGGCCGCCGCCGGGCTGGGCGGCTCGTTGAGCTGCTGGATGAGCTGCAGCACGCCGCTGCGCTGCAGGCCGCGCTGCGAGACGACGGCCAGCAGGCGGCCGTAGGCGCAGCGCGCCGGCGCCGGCCGCGGCAGCAGGTCCAGCGGCACGGCCAGCGACACGGAGACGGACAGCTGCGCCGCCGACTGCAGCAGCTGCAGCGGCCCGAACGGCGGCGGACACGTGCCGCGCTCAATGTCGGCCGCCGGAGAGGCAGCCGGTCCGGCCGGCACCGCTGTCAGCGGCACCTCCACACTGAGCAGACGCACGCCGCGCGTCAGGGCAGAGACGTCCACCACCACCTGCCGCGCACACAGAGGGCCGACAGTGGTGACAGCGCGCGGCGGGTCAGACCTCACAGTGGGGATAGCGGCAGCGGGTCAGACACCCTTATAGAACAGCACGGGGCGGAGCCGACAAAAGAGGACGAGGAGACGGTCATACAGCCGACTGAGGTCCGGGCACCGACTGACTCAAAGTGCTGAACATGTCACACATTTCTAAATGGCTTCTGTAGGACGGAATAGTGTCTCTTCCTTCCAAGGCTTACTTGCAGAATAATATGGAAAGACACAATTTTACAAGTTGTGTTTTTATGACATAAGTTCTTTATAACATTTCACACGCAAACATCATACCTTGACAATTGTTCACGATGAAGATCATGCAGGAACATTTCATATTTAGTCACCCTTGATTATTTTGTTGATAGTGATGCGAAAGGCAAATTACCAAAGTATATATTTGCAATTATTTGAGTTAATAATTTCAACTTTTTTTGTGTTGAAAATTGACTTTTGAAACAATAAAGGCAAATGAATTATCAGTGTCTGGAAAGGTGCAATGCTGAAAGCTTCTTATTACATTCTAATTTATATCTAAAGCTTTGTGATATCCAAACTCTCAGAAATAACCAAGGACGTAACCAAGGAGGGGGGAGGGGCACGGGAGCCATGCCCTCGTGCCTCTTCCCCCCTCGGTGATGGCGATTTTTTTAAAAATAAAAACAGCTGTGACACACCCCCAAAATAGTGGGCCTAATCAGAGAAATTTTCCTTTTTTGGAGGGGGTACAACACTAGGCCACAACCTGTGACTCCCCCCCCCCCCTGAGCAAAATCCTGGCTACGTGCCTGGAAATAACAAAGCACATCCTATCCTTTGATGTTGGACGCAAGAGCCAAGTTGCTACGCGCCCTAACCCATAACAACAACAACATCCTATCCTTTGATGCCACTTACCAGCAGCTTTGCACACTACCAAACAGCCACCTTTGGGCCTTTGTTGTTCTTGATTTGGGCATTGTCAGTGGTAACTGGAAATAATCAGACATGATGGTCAGAGTAGGGAATGTGACTACAACAAAAATCATTTCATTCCTATAAAATAGACATGATTTAATAGAAGACCTTCTTCTTAAGAAAGTGTGTCATGGATACCAGCTAATCTGTATGGTATTCATCTCCAGTATTATCATATAGGTATAACAATTATCACCACCCGCCACCATTGAATGTAGGTTTTAGGCTGTAGGTTGTAGGTGGTAGGTTGGGTATCGGTAAAGCTGGTGTCACCGTCAGCGCTAACCGGTAAATGTGTAGATAAAAGGAATCTTAAAAACAATCTAACCTAACCTAACCTTACCTACTGACCCAGGGGCGGATCCAGAAAATCTCCAAGGGAGGGGCCATTAGAAACCAGGAGGCCCCCATAATCCCACCTGTTGGAGGCCCCATCTTCCCACTTGTTGGGCCCAAAAAAAAAAACTGCGTCTATTGAGCTTATCTAGCTGTTCAGGCAACATCTCAACATGAATAGCCACTTTATTTTCAGGAGGCCCCCTTTTCAGCTTTTTAACTTTTTATTTTATTTTTGAAAAAAATCGGCCAAGGGGGGCCATGGTCCCCATGGCCCCCCCCCCTTGTATCCGCGCCTGTACTGACCTGCAACCTACCTACCCACAACCTACCAAACTAATATACGCTGACAGTGATGCCAGCTTTACCAATGCCGTACGTTGTAGGTTGTAGGTAAGGCTAGGTCAGGTAAGATTATGTTTCATTATATATTTACTGAGAAGACGGCTGAATGCTCTTGAGACGTGGCTATACATTTACATTTTGTAAGTAATTTTCAGGTTTCAATGAATATTTCCTAGTGGAATGTTTTGAAAACCATTCTAAATGATGACCTTTAGCATTCCATAGTACTTTAAAGCTAATTAACCACATCGCCAATGCTAGGTCACATTGCATGCCTACTTCCACCGGCAGCTCCATGGGATATATGATAGGCAGGGGTAAATGGAATATTTTTTATTAATATTCTTGAAGAAAATTATAGGCATGAAAAGAAGATGATCTGCCTTTGAGATTGATATGTGATGCCTACTTTGGAGGAACATAATCATAATAATTACACAATCATAAAAAATGCAATGTAACCAAACAGCCGCTTATGCCGCAAAATGAGAATCAAGCCAATCACTGAGGACAAACAATTTCAAACCACCAAAACTATATTCTTGCTATTCACCAATAATCCTAAAATAGCGTTCCATGGCCATTATATCCATCTTTCACCCTTACCTTCGACAGATAACTAGCGCCACGGGCAGACACACGGGGCGACAAGTTGTTTACAACCGCTACAGTCCGACGAGTCTATCCTCCTCAAGGCTGATTGGCTTGAGTGTGACGTCATTGCTATGACATCATACAGTAGCTGCGGTAGAGAGTATAAACATAGTACCAATATGTTAAATAGTTTGAAATACTTTTTAGCGAATTATGCACTTCTGGCACCGGTTTTGAAAAGAAAATGGAAAATAATAATGTCAAAATAAAAACCAACGATATCTTCATATTTCAAGAAGGTGGCACTTTTCCTTTAAGCGTGGCAATGGGACAGCCTTGGGACAGCCGATAGAATTTATATCATACGTGCATCGAGTTGCAGAGCCATGGGCGTAGGAACGGCTGGAACATTGTGGGTGCATGGGTGCAGAATTCCAGCCATGGCCGGTGAAGCGGGGGGGGGGGGGGAGCGGCACCCGAGCGAAGGCTCATTGCGAGCATTGAGGGTGTAGCATGTCGAAAAGGTACCGATAGGTGCATTTGGAGGCATTGATAATGTCAATAATGACTATCTGCCGCAAAAAGTAAAAGCGGCTAACTTAGCCATTTTCGTAGATGTCGGGCTAAAAGGCCTTTTGACAGTGGGTCTTCGGTATGTGTTCACTGTTCAATCACATGTGCTCCATTTCTTCTTTTTTATTAAAGCACAAATGTAAGTTTTGAAGACCATCACAGTAGAAAATGCTTCAAAAATGGATAGTGGGCAAGATATCCTGAATTTATCGTGCTCCATGGGAATAAGTATTGCTGAGAAAGGGGGTTTTTGTTCCAGATTATTGTGGGTGCAGAATACATTGTCTGCACCCACTGGAGAATTATTGTGGGTGCAGCTGCACCCACTGCACCCATGGTTCCTACGCTTATGTGCAGAGCTACATTGTTTTTAACAGATAAGTATTAACCCTCACCCTGGCAGGGGGGGTCGATGCGACCCCTCCCCCCTAAGGTTTTTCGAAGATAGCGTAAAAACGGCGGCGCGCAGCGCCGCCAAATTTGGCACAGCCTATGGGGCAACCTTTTTACATATGACCTGAAAATTTCAGGTCCGGGTGACCTTGGGTCAGGTCACCAGGTCAGAAAAACCGGTACAAGGTCATGGTCAAATTTCAGTTTTCTTTTTGCACCTGTCCAACTCACAGTTTTCGACTGATTTCCTTCAAACTTTCAGGATGTGCTAAGTTCACCAAGTTGTATAACATGTAGTCCGGCTTTTTTGAGGTCACTGACCTGAGGTCAGTTAGAGGTCATTACGTCGTAATGTTCGTCGTAATGTAAATTACATCCTCTTCCTCACCTTCGTCAACGACCTAACCTGTTTCCTCCCCCATGGCCGCCTCATATCCTACGCGGACGACACCCAAATCCTGGACTCAGCACCCTCCAATCCCACTGACATCCAAGTGCTGAAGTCCCGGTCCGAGGAGAACATCCAGCACCTCCAGCACTGGTTCAGCTTGAATAGTTTGAAAATGAATGGGGAGAAGACCTGTTTCACCCTTTTCGGCACGCAAAATTCAGTTGATAGAGTTGAAGACTTCGCCATTAACGTAAATGATGTAACTATACGGCCAACAAAACATATCAAAGTGCTGGGCGTTCTCCTCGACCAAACCCTGAGCTGGGAGCCACACATATCCTCCATCATCCGCCGGTGCAACGCAATCCTCATATCATTATTCAAAATTCGTCATCACCTATCCCCAGACATCCTTAAAATCCTTGTCCAAACCCATGTCTTCCCCCACCTCCAGTACTGCTCGTCAGTCTGGGGTGGTGCCTCCAAATCCCGCCTGGACCGACTGCAGAAGGTCATACATTTTGCCGCACGACTGGTCTCTGGTCTCCGTAAATTTGACCGCATCACCCCCGCTCTCGGCGCGCTCGGCTGGCCCAACATTGGGGAAGTGATCGCGCGCAGGGACGCAGTGAATGTGCATCGCGCCCTGTATGCCGCTGGTGCCCCTGACTCGCTACGGGCAATGTTTCGCCCACGAGCCGTCGTCTCAGAGAGGGCCACGCGTGCCACCGCTGCGGGCTCGGCGGTGATCGACTTGCCCCGAGTCCGCCTGGCGGTGGCTCGGCGGCAGTTCCCGTACAGAGCCGCGGCGGCTTGGAACGGGCTGCCGCGAGAGGTGACAGGGACCGCCTCCAGGGCACAGCTGATGCGGTTCTTCCGATAGAGATATGTCGCCACCTGAATGTTTTTTAGTACTATTGTACATTTTGTGTGTCTTTTACTATGATGATTTTTTTATGACTTAGGTACTCTCATATTGCTTGTATTGACTGGGCCGTAATAGCCACCTGTGGATCAGCCCTAATAAACGATTTACGATTTACGAATGTTAAGCCTATGGGAAAATACTAAATTCGGAAAATACTGGAGATATTATTATTATTATTATTATTTCATATTCCCACTAACCACCATTCGGTGGGCATTACAGAGGGAAACACATTGACACACATAAACCATATACATACAATATAGGCAGCGCAGTGCCCTGTCATTCATAAGCACGTATAACGAAATCAAAATGCAGAACAAAAGCGATTTTCTATAACACAAAGTTTGATGAGACAGCGAAGCCTCATAAGTAACCGGCAATTATTACAACGAACAATGTGACATCACCGGAACAACACCACATACATATGCATCATTTTACCGCGTGATTTTCCAAAATATATTTTACAAAATCAGCTTTCGAATAGTTTCGGACATGAATGGGCAAGCTATTCCATAGTTTTGCACCACTGTAAGAGAAGGACGCTTAAGAGATAAGACGCTATAAGAGATATCCGCTTCGTTCTATCACTTTTGTGCTTTGAAACCACGGTACTTAACAGCAGGTCACTTGGTGCTTCTTTGTTTGGTGTACTTATCCATGGGTCAGGTCAAATGAGGTCAACTGAGGTCAAATGACGTTTTTGCCAATAACTTGGCACATAATGACGCTAGAGCTTAAAAAATGGTATCATTGTGTTCCTGGTGATCAGCCGAATCGAATGATATGCGATATGATGCAATTTGGTTAACTTGAACTTAATTTAATAATTTAAGTTTACTTAAAATTTAAGAAAAACTTTAAGTACACTTCAGCAAGCTAAAAAGTATATCATTCGACGCGCCTTGACGTGCTGAGTTCAATGGTGCTTTTTCTTTTTGCTCTAGCTTAGTTAGATCAAAAGTTATAAGCGAAAAACTTTTGACCTGTTTTTAGCGAAATTTTTACATTTATACCCCCCCCCCCAAAAAAAAACCCTAAATATTGACCTAGAGCAACCAAATTTGCACAGGGGCGAGAACTCCAGGGGACCCACCTTCCTACCAAATTTGGTGGTTCTAGGTGCCATAGGAGCCAATCGCGAGGGGGGGGGGGGTCGCATCGACCCCCCCTGCCAAGCCGTGTTATGAAAAATGCCCTGCCAGGGCGAGGGTTAAGGCCTTGATTGAGCTCATTGGTGTCTATTATTTCGCACAGCAATCGTCCTCCAGAGACGTGGGAACTAGGATTTTTGGATAGCGCGTCGTCCCAACTTTAAGCAACTCTTACTGTTCCTCTAATGTGTGGTCGCAGCCACCAATAGCAAACCGTTCCATCTAGGAACAAATAAGTCGCGCTCCTGGAACAGTTCGAACCGGGTTTCTCCAACCGGTCACCCTACAACGCTAGCGTGTATCCACTGAGCTGCCGAAACCAGCGACCACCCGTCGCGGTCAAACGCGATCAAATGTCACAATACCTACTGTCATTGGCGGTCAGCGGGTGAATGTCATTTTGTTTTGTGCAGACGAGGACTATCCTCGGTAGCTCAGTGGAGGAACGCTCGTGTCGTGAATTGGGCGGTGGGAGAAGCCCGGTTCGAACCCCCCTGAGTGGCCGACTTTTTGGCTCCTAGTTGGAACGGTTTGCTATTGGGGGCTGTGACCACATATTAGAGCAACAGTAATAATCGCTTTAAATTGGGGCGTTGGCTGCGGCACTACTCATAACCCCCAGTTCCCACGTCTCTGGTCTGGACGATTGCCGTGCGAAACAATAGACACCAATCTGCTCAATCAAGGCCTTAATACTAATATGTTATACAAAATATAGCTCCGAACCTCGATGCACGAGTGACATAAGTTCTATCGGCTGTCCCATTGCCACGTTAAGTGTGTCGTAATGTGCATTGCAAGTATGATGATAGGCGCGTCTTGGGGATAGGACATTTTAACAACTGCTTTAGCACAATCGTTAGGTAGAATAATTGGCGCCTTGAGACGCAAAAGTTAACTACACTCGCTCAGCCGCGCGATGTCCGTGCTCCCACCCCACCTCACTCCCCAGCCCTCGCCAGCCGCCGCGCCGCGCCGACCCGAGCCATGCCTCCGGGCTCGGCCCTCACCGCTGCGCTGACGTCACAGGCGGCCCACATCACCTTCCAGCCACCGACCCAGACCGGTGGCATACGGTTGGGTAGGCTGTGCCGCTTGACAAGTAAGTGAAGCGGCACAGTCTACCGGTACCAGGCGGCTGCTGCCAATGCTGAGCCATAGGAACCCGGTGGATAAAGAGTTGTAGAACATCAATCTGCCCCCGAGTGTACATGTAGTGCGTACGAGGCTAATAAAAAAGACGAGTCGATGCGTCCAGAGTAAATGCTTTTCAGGAATAAAAGATCGAACTGAGTGCGCCGCGCCTCGAGTGACGAAACATGGAAGAAGTGTAAAAGATGACAGTATTCCAGGCAAATTGATCTGTCCGTGCCACCGGCCCGAGCTGCTAACCACATTAGGAATTTGTGCTGGACTCGTTCTAACCGTTTTAAATGAACTTTGGCTGCGCCAGACCACACAACACTACCGTATTCAAGAATAGATCGGACGTTTGCGTAATATGTAGCTATCAGAGCCCTCTGATCAAGTTTTTGTCTTTCTAATATTTTCAGATGTCATTGTTCGACGTACTGTCGGATCTCTGTGACATCATATATTAATGGAGATGCCATGTATTCGTGACTTGGCCAGCTTCATGGTCAGTCAATGATGTCTCATGATCTTTCGGCGATCTTTTGCATTTCGATGATCATGCCAATAGGCTATGGTCATCTCTCCCTATGATGAATCGTGCGATTGGTGAGTATGTCAACCAAGGATGGTCACTGAGATGTGACCAAGCAACAAACCGTAAATTTTCCTAGAATTCTCCACGACCTTGCGCTTGTCCTCCGCTGTTGCAGAAACCACAAGGAGCAAGCCCTCTCCTTCCGTCCCCCTCTGCTCCTCCACTCTGCCCTTCCTCCACTGCTCTTCCCCAGGTGCTGCTCGGATCGCGTCGGCTCCTTGCCAGCAGTTCCGCGGACACTTTTATGTCGGCTCTCGGCCTTGGCGAGCATGTGGTTGCGCCGAGTCGCAATGGCGGCAGCGCGGAGCGGCCAGATGTCAGCGGTATCACCTCCGCGTGTCAAAGGTGTCATCTGCAAACTGACACATGTCCTGGAATGTCCCGGATGGACGGCGGACGGCGGCGCCGGGCTGTCGCGCGCCCCGTCAGTTGTCACTAATTGGATGTGATTTTCCTCTGTGCGGCGCCTGGATGCTCTGTGCGGTGCCGGACGGTCAGGTCGTTTGAGGATTGAGTGGTGACGTCTGTTCGTATGCCAGGACTGGTGGGAGGCTGCAAAGCCCAGAGGGCAGCAGGAAGTATACTGATCTGAGCACATGACGATAATAATGCTAGCTAATTGTAGGAGTTTGATGCTGACGGACATACATTAGGTACGACGAACGTCATGTCCGTCACAAGCATGTTTGAAACATGCTTCGCAAGACAAGAAGCGAGAGCTTTTCGAAAGAGGTGAATGAAAACCAAATATTTTAGATATGAGCGTCCTTTGCTATAAAAAGCATTGCACGGGCTCAGTCAGATACCGGTCCTCTCTGAGCCACCGCTCCACTGTGATTCTCGCTGAGCCGCTCACGCTGCGCCATTTCCTCTTGCGCTGCACCCCGGTGACCCGCTGGCATCCCGGCCCGCCTCAGTGACCAGTGGTGACCGGTGCCCGCCTGGCCGGCGCCGCCGGACGCCATCAGTCGGCCGCGGCGCCGCTGCAGCGCGGCCGTTCCAGGAAAGGTTCGGCACCCAGGGAGCTCAGCAGCGGCCGCTCACCACCGGACTGGGGTGGTGTGATGGTGCAAGGAATGTGCAGGGCATGGGCTCGAGCTGTGACCTCTAATCCCCCGCTGCTGATGTAGTGGTAGAGAGGGGGCAGGGGGTCGTCAGATCGGGTCGAAATTATTCGTCGTTGTAATCAAGACTGTAAATCGTAAATCGTCGACAACGGGAATGCAACAGATAGAGGAATGATAAAGGACTAATGCCGCATAAAGCTCATAGGCTGGAGAAAAGGGATACCAGAGAATCAGGAAAACCTGGAAACAGGGAATGGATGAACTTTGGAACCTCGGAGAAGACTGACCTGCTTTATTAGCAAGCTAAACCGCTAAGTCGCGTCTAACGGACACAGTTGTATCGAAGCGATATGTTAGCTGGTGGTTGATTCCTGTGCGTTTAATCTTGAAGTGTAATTCCGTTGTCCATTTATGTGTACCTTGTCTATTCTTTTTATAATCAATAGCATAAAATGTAGGCTCTTGACATTTTATTCCTTCATGATCTAAGATGCATAAATTGTTTCGATGTCTCGTCCAAAGACTTATTAGACTCGCCGAATCGAGGCCATGTTTGTGCACTGTGCAGGATGTTATGGAGGCTGATGCTCATTGGTAAATGGTCATTTCAATAAATGACATGCTGCGGTCTCTGGAGAGAGACATCACATGGTTGACATCCCTCGGTGTCATCACGCGGAGACCAATTGGGGTCAACTGCAAAAGGCCGGTTCGGGCCGGATCGGTGCGCTTCTCCGTCTCACCCATCGGCGACCGAGTCGGTCGGCACGGCAGACACCAAGGACATTTCTGCATGGAGACATGACAGCCATGGCCCGTGGCACGCGGCACGGTATGAATTCGATGTCAATTCTCAGTCATCAACGCATACACAGCTTGCGTCTGTGAACCATCGCAGTTGGGGGGATAGGTGACTGACAGATCCATTTGCAACACGCTGACTGACCAGAGCTTTACATCCGCTGGCATAAGGAATCCACGAATGATCACGTGAATTCATCATGCTGGTATTAGCAGTTCAACGTGAGTTCGTCACGTGAGTTCAGCATGCGAGGATGCTACTTGCCAATTGTTTGCTTCAGCGGTTGAACACGCTGCTTTTTTGGCTAAATATAAGAGATCCTGCTTCTTCGCACCTGTAACCCAACATAAATCACTCTAACAATGTAACCTTTTAGAGCCCCAATGCCCCCAATCGGACTTCCCATATACCTAACCCTCATGACCCCTACAGAACTTCCGTACACATTGACTTTGCAGCTGGGAGATGACGAATCTTTTAGCCATGACAGCCTCAGATACAGACTGCGGTACCGTAACTCCAAGTGCGCATAAGAGCGTCGTAATTGAGCTATACAAGATGCTGGAATGCAGCCACTCGTGTATTCGTGATAGTCGAAGATGCACACGTCTATTCCTTTGAAAGACGCCGAATATCAAGTGACTCGTGTCAACTACGAGTCTCAAGCTGACGAAATGTGGACTTCATTGACCTTGTCCGATTGACGAGCGTTCTCAGTAAAATTTGGTCGGTATGTTGCCCATGTGATCACATGTTTACGCTGTGTGCTGGAAACCGTCGTATTTATCCGATACAAGCTCGGGTAACGGCTAAACGTTCCGAAAATTGAGATTGCTAGACTAACACCCACAAAACCGATGAAGTTTTGAAACGGGATTTGGACAGTATGCTGGTAAAGCCAGGCCGCAAGGCGGCCAAAATATCAACTTGCATACACGCAACACAGATACGATAGACTGAAAGAGGATGAATTACGAGATTCCTACTTAGCTGCAAAACGTGACACATTGGGCTTGCACTGATCTAATTTAATCTCACAGCTATGAGACATCTGCATGCGGATTGTGGATGTTTTCTTTTCTGGTGGTAGACCGTTGCTTATCATCTGTTTGACGTAACTGTTTGTTTGGTAATGACAACACGTTCATTGGAAGATTTCCAACGATTAAAAATAATGCAAGTGTTATTGCAATTGATGTAATCGTGGGATTGCGGGTGATCAGTGTCGGAGGCACAAGGTGCACGCTTGCAGCATTACAAAAAGAAAAAAATAACTTTGACAAAAAATAAACAAATCAGGATCGGCATACAACCCAAAGGATAAAAAATCTTTAAAAAGCGTCATGCATGCATTATACTTCCCCACCTCACTATCGCGTTTCTATCATATTTATGTCGCTACACGACCTCTCCACTCTCCCGTTAAAACATCAATTCGCAAACACTAATTCTCGAACGAGTAGTACCTATCAATCGGTTATCGATCTATTTTCCGAACCTGACAAATGTGTCACACCACGCT
>NW_024884009.1:0-25140 GCF_019059575.1 Amphibalanus amphitrite | reverse complement strand
GGCATTTTTTGCCCCCTCCAGACTTTTCGATATATCTCCAGAACCGCTGCGCCGATCGTCACCAAACTTTCAGTACCCTCCCGGACATCAATTTTACACATTGTGACCAAAAATTTTTCCAAAAGCTATGATAGGTTGGCCGGAAATGACGTCAGAGTGACGTCATGTTCTGCCGTTTTCGACCCAAAAAAGGGTTTCGCGGGAAGAGCTGTCAGGCCTATAGCTTTGCAAATACAGAAGAATGTTTAGGCCATAAAAGCTGTAGAATTGACAGGGCTACAAAACTGTTATCTCGGATTTTTGAATTTTTTTGATTTTGACCCCCAAAAATAAAAAAATAGATTTTTGGGATATGATAGTCAAAAAATCCAAAACGTTTTTTGAATTTCGCAAAAACCGGAATATATGTGATAGTCCTTACCGCCTTCCATCCACATACCAAATTTTAGATTGATGCCTCTTTTTTTGGCGAAGTTATAGCGAAAAAACTGTTCAAAATTGATGACGTCAAATTTTCAAACTCAATTTTTAGCAATTCTAGACCTCGTAGTGCAAAACAAAGACCACTGTTAGACTCCCCGTGACGAGCTGCATCGAATCGATACCCATTTTATGCAAAAATATCAACTTTGAAATTTGACCTTTTTTGACCTGACCTTGACCTGACCTCCACCAGAAAGTGACCTAAACCGTACCTGATGGTCTTATAACCAACACCATTAGGTTGGAAATGGAAAAACTGGCCATAAAACATGCACCGCACAACCTTAGTAAAGTTGGGTTCATGTGGTGACCCTTGGTGACCTTTGGTGACCTGACCTGTGACCTGACCTGGTATGACCAGTGACCTCTAATAGCAACATATGTACTAGACAACTGACGTCTTATCGCTGATTTTCGACAAAATGCGCTTTACTCGGTGTTATAGCGCTTTCCCTAGAAGCCCCGTGAACGGTTGAAACATTTTATCTTTGACCTGACCTGTGACGTCATCGGTGACCCCGAGGTCAATAAAATTTGGTTTCCTTCGACAAATTTGACAGGGCTATCGAACGCCGTTTGAACTTTGCGGATCCGTCCAGTAGTTTCGGAGATACGAGGGGGGCAAAAAATAGCCCCCCCCCCCCCCCACCAGGTCGCGTTATAAACAGACCCCACCAGGGCGCGGGTTAACCTGCCCGGGAATTCCTGAGGCCAGTTTTACCAACAGAAAAATAGCCGCCTGCCGGAGTTTTTGCCTAAAAACCGCTTCACATACGGAGCGTAAGCGCGATGAGCATGTAAGTGGATAGGGGTTTACCGTTTACGTTTACGTTTACGTAATCATTGGCTTCACATACGGAGCGTAAGCGCGATAAGCATGTAAGTGGATAGGGCTTTACCGTTTACGCTCCGTATGTGAAGCGGTCTTAAGGCGAAAAATTCCGGCAGGCAGCTATTTTTCTGTCGGTAAAACCATGGCCTCTGGTCTCTGGACCCATAATGATCATTGGCTTATGAGCTTTTTCTGGAGGTCATCTTGAGCCATAAAATCTCACTTCAGGAAGTTATAGCGGGTCCCGATTTTCTCGACACTTGTCTTTGACCTCCGGAATGAGACGAAATGACCAAGGACCTTAAAAATGGGCAGCAGCGGCTTCCTATAGTCACGGGTAATACGCTCGTTTTTATATGCACAGCTCCATCTCAGAGTCCGAGAGGCCGCGGGGGTCCGATCGACTCCTCCCCCTTACGTTAGCGGCTGTTGAAACGCCAACAGACGGGCGACGGTTAAAAATTGCAGCTGCTTTTGTACGACTGTACGGAACCGCGTTGGGATGGTGAGGCGAGCAGCTACGTGAAAATTGGTATCTTATCAATGTAGCTGTGCCTTTGACCTGGGCTAATCTTTGAACCCTGGGATGCAACAGTCACGATGGTTCCATCAATGGAGCCCCTAACTCTAAAGAGATAGGTTTTCTCAGAATCCCTCATTACCCCCACCGAAAGGGCTCCATTACCCCCAAAGGGGGCATTGCCCCACCATTTGCCGACCCCTGCTCTAGGGCAATTGACGGCCACCGAGGCCCTTAGGTCGGCAGGAGGTAATAATGATAGACACTTTGGCAGCCCCCGCTAGCACAGGACAGTTTCTAACGGGGGAATGTTATGCGTGATATTGGTGTAAGTGAGCCAATAATGAGTGCAACTTCAGATCCGAACATCAAAACGAAGGTAAACATCGAATCATTGAAAAATAATCTTGCAAGTTGCATATTTTCAATACCGTAATGAATAAAAAAGCAAACATACAGTCGTTTTCGACGGTGCTGTATGCATAAATCTGACGAGCAGTTTCAATCATTGATAACCAGGTCACATCAGTTTCATCTAAACCAGCGCTATCTGCTCGGACGTGTTGAATGATATCAAGTGAAATCGCCGCTGCCTGGGCGTGTTTATAGAAACGGCAGACTTCACACGCTCACGCAGCGGCAAAGACCACACGCAGACAGACACACATACAGAGGCAGGCTTATAGACAGGCAGACAGACACGCAGGCAGATGGAAAGCAAGACCAGCATAGATTGTACAGCGGCTTTTCGCGCTATGAAGTAAAAAAGGGTAATTTATCGATTTGATTGAGCTGCAAATTTTTATTGAAGACGTTGCAATTGTTCTATATAGGTATAGTTGTTGATGTTTTGGCCTTATTAATGTTGTAGATTCAACACGCGTGATGAGCATGATTTTGCAGTGTCTCTATGATAGAATTATGACACGTTTTTTTCTTTTTATATTGTAATTAGGCCTTAAGCTGCTCAGAATTGCAACAACTGAATACAAATTGTATTAGACTTCATTATACTTGCGATTTTTACAGTGTCTCAACTTCAGCTCACATGTACTTTGATCTTTTTTGCTACCCCAGTTCGCACTTTGTCCTCACGTTACACGTTGTTGCCTCTTATCAGGTCATAACGGTCTACCGGCCCTTGAACAGCACCCAAAATCAGCTGTAAATTAACCATATCCAGGGCTCTGATTGGTCGCTGACCTCGCTCACCAAAACGGCCCGAACACGGCAATAAAGATAGCAAAACGATCGATTGGGGACTTGGTACGAGTCTGGTGGCGGTTTCAGGTGGAGCCAAAGCAGGGACGGGGACGGAGATGGCTGTTTTTGTGCGTGTTTTGAGGTGGGGTATAAGGAGAATCGATGCGAGGATGGAGGGAGCTGAACCTTACGACAGGGAATATGAGGTACGATAGGAAGACAACAGCAAAAAAACAAGGTGCTGGAAGCAATTTTTAGCCTGGAAAGTAGGACTGCTGACACAGTCACTTTCTTAACCTGACAATAATCGCATTTATGTGGGTGCATCTACTTTTGGTTTTGGTGAAAGATTTTGCACATTTATGATCCCCATGCAATTTCTCTCGGTAGCTTTGTTTGACAGTTTACATATCCGGCGGAGACATGAACTGGCGACAGCACAGGTGTCCCAGCATTTGTACCAACGCTTCACCCCTATCGCTCGGCATAACGGGCGCTGGTAACAAAATCACGTAACTTCCTGTCACCTACGTGACGGCGCGTCACGGTGATAATCGTTACGGTTTGTCACATCGTGACATCTCAATCGTCGCGGATGTCACGGTACTTCTGTTGCTACGGTGTGACGATTTTCTGGGTCGTGACGAGACGGCTGTATGCTGTAAAACGTGAGGTGCGGAGATTCGTCGGATGTAACTGAACATATCAGCATTGCACGCTAATGCACGCTGACATACAACATGTCATGTTCCTTGTCTGCGAGAGTACGTGTTGAAGGATTTCTGTGTTTACTCATGTTATATCCGTCGTGCAGTCAGTTTTCACTCACAACTTGTATGGTTTGGATGCAGCAGCGTTGCTAATTTCACGTTCAAAATGACGCTCCGCACAACTGCGTCGTGCTCGGTGCAAGTTCACAAAAACGTGTTTGAAACATCGTGCTGAAGTGTGAGCACATGCAGGGTGTTGTTCTTACACCAACAACTCACTTTCAGGGAAATCACCAGAAATCATGTTCGATGTTCCTGCTAGCAGACCCGTTAACCTGTCCAATCACTGAGCTGCCAAGTTTGACGGACAGTTTGGCAGCGTTATGGTGTAAACCATGACATAACTTCATCCCTCCCACGTTGCCAAGGCCCATGCGCTTACTCACGTGGGCTCAAGAGTTCCCTGACCTGTGTTGAGTTTTTGACCAAGCCAAAACAGCATGTTTTATTAATTGAGCGTAGCGTGCCTGGGCGGTTCTTCAGTCGCTGGCAACGTGCCAGATATCTTTGGTAGGTCTGCGTTGAGTAGAAGTGGGCGCTAGTTGACGCAAAGGAGACAAATGGGGAGCGCGAGAGGGGGGTTGTTTTAACGCCTCGAGTCATGGAGAATGAATGGGCCATGCGAGCAGAGGTGAAAAAATGACCGCAGCGCGCATGGGGTGAGGGGGAGTCAAGGTATTTATCACGAAGTCTTGACAGGAGGGCAGTTTTGTCATGAAGTGTGTGTTGTTTTAGTCATAAATCTACCTAATGGGGTAAATAATGGTCTTGGTGTTTCATTTGAATAATGTTTCTGAATTTCAGAAAGCGACGTCGCTCTACTCTAATGTCAGTGCTCAGGAGTGATTGTTTGGGACATGTTACATTTTATATTGGTTTCATAATTTTTCAGGACAGGACCTGGAAATTTGGAATAAATTATCTTTATATGCTGTTTGGTTGAACTGAAGTGTAGTAAGAAAACAATGCTTTAGAGAAAATGCCAGAAAACACGAAATAGTTAGCACTCGTCAGTGTCTTTGCGCAGAGTCTTGGCCCATTTTCCAGTATAGTGGACTGCGGCAGTTGTTTTGACATTTCTCTTGACAGAATCTGAATTACAGTGACAAATGCAGACTACGCAATGGGCAAAGCGCCAAACTCATTTCACTGAAAGCCTACGATACATTCTCAGAAACTTGTCGCAGTATACTGATGAAAATAGTATCCTGTTGACAGTTAACTTTGTCTTCGAATGAAGCAACTTAGCGAGCGAGCGTCTGAGAAGGATTGGCCCAGAAATCAGACTGCGATTGAATTGCATACTTCACCCAGTACTGCAGAGTGCAGGCAGTAGCAGCCGGCAGGGCCAGGGCCAGGGCCATGTCATCGTCATCGCCATCTTACGTAAGGTTGGTCTGCTCAGTCTGTTCAAAATATCACCGTCAGCAGCATCGTCCAGTGTCAGCGCTAAAACCTAACGACGGCGTCAGATTCGACAGACGTCGGCGTCAAACTCAGACGTCGCCGGCGACAGACAGGCGCGTTTTCGGCGTGCCTGGGGCGCCCGTTCAGAAGAAAAAATAAACAGCCCCAGGAGGCCGGCTGCTCACGATAATATTTAGCGAACAAATTGGCTGCATGGCGTCTAAAACATCACCCGGTAGAGGGCAATTACGTATGATTTACGCT
Source organism: Amphibalanus amphitrite (assembly GCF_019059575.1). Classification (NCBI taxonomy): domain Eukaryota; kingdom Metazoa; phylum Arthropoda; class Thecostraca; order Balanomorpha; family Balanidae; genus Amphibalanus; species Amphibalanus amphitrite. The sequence continues at coordinate 19,661 of NW_024884009.1, read as the reverse complement.
GACAAACGCGACGAGATTTAATTAAATCCGTACATTGAGGAATAGCGCTGGATAAATAATTAACGGTGCTTTTAGGCGGCACCCAGAGGCGATGGAACACGACAGCTTCGTTTACGCAGGGCATTCCTGGTGCCAGTCTGTCCCAACGGAGGTGCGTCATAAATAAACATACGTGAACGGAACTACGCACGCACCGGAAACGACCCAGCGGGAGAAATTGAAAGAAAATATTGAATTTTTTTCAGTCTTAGCATTTCCTGACCTGTCAACACGTTTACTGAGTTCAGCCTTTTCTACCAAAGTGTCCGTATCTAACTGGTATGTCATTTACAAGTAAACAAGTATCAATACGCAGCTATACCGTATTAGCTAGAGCTAAAGACTGTGCTAAAGAATTATCCATTTTTCATTCTAGTCCTTCCAGATAAAAAGATTGAAAGACTATTGAAAGATTTGGTTGAAAAGGCCGGTTCAGCGCTAGCCTGATTTCCACTATAAATTCCAATTTCAATAGTCTATTACTGACCTGCGCCAACGCGAGTCTATGACGCACACATCCCGTCATTCAGTCAGCCTCAATCTGTCTAGCCATCGGTCAGAGTTGCAACAGCAGCTGCTACTGAGCTGTGCACAATTGATGAACCGTGCACCCATGACCTGTTTGTGCACTGTGCAACCGTGCACGGCGCCCAACGACTTCTCTTCCCGACAGTGCTAGACAAGTCACAAGACAGGAGCTCAGTGTGATTATAATCAGCACTGTCAGTGCCACTGACATAATGACAAGGTCAGGTGTCATGTGTGACAGTGTTACAGGGTGACAGGATGACAGTGTGACAGGAAATGGACAGTTGAAACTTACTGTGACGAAGGTGACGGACAATTCAAACAGTCCGTGACGCCGTGAAGGAAGAGACGGGACGTCCATCTGCATCCCCCTACGCCACTGTACCGTTACAGCTAACTACTCCTACCAGATAACCCACCAGTGATTGGTGATACCCACCAGTGATAGTGATTGGTGATTGATGATTGGTGACCAGAGATTGGCCCGACCGAGAACAGGGTCAGTGTATGATTGGCCCACCCCGCCGACCGCAGTGCGGGACCCTAATCACTGATCTGGCTTTGTCTGAGAACTGGGCCGTACGTGGATGGGGTACGTAGCAGCACGAGGCTGATAGAGACGAGGGATTAATCAGAAGGTCACGAGCGACCATCAGATGTAGGTTCTATTCAGAGCGGACGAACACCCAAACATAGCAAGGTAGTCAGCGCAAAGATGGGCAACTATCTGGGGCCAAACTACAAGCCGTTTCATATGATTCGTATTGGTTGGATGTCTATTTTCCATGCCAGAATGGTAAGAAATCACTGTGATTTTTTATCAAAAATCTCAAAATATTTGGCAATCAGCCTGGAAATATCCCTGCGCTCGCATGCATGAGTTGCAGGCATCAATACAAATAACATATGCGAAAAGTATATGCGCGACAAAAATAGTGGAACCCAGCAGGCAGCAAGGATGTAACATTCGCCCTTATCCTTTTATGTCACCTCTAGCCACCAATCCGCTCTCTCCCGCCTCCCCCCCCCCACACCCCCACCCCCATACGACTTCCGGTCTACCGAACCCGGAGCGACGACAGTACGAGCCCCACGGCGACCATTGCAGTACTTATCACCAGCTTGGAGAGTTGTTTGTTTGTTTATTGGGGCTTAAGGGCGCGCCGACTACAAGGTCATTTTGCGCCCATAACTATATACAAGTAAAGCAAGTGTGTCACAAGAAAACCGACGTAATAAAAGGCTTAAAAAAGCCTAAAAGCTGGTTAAAAAGAGCAAAGAAGGGTAAAATACTCCAAGCGTATCGTAAAAGACAGCTGACTAGGCGTAAGGACTAGATTAGAATAGACGTATGGACTAGTTGGTTTGGTATCAGATCGAGTAGATTACTTGGAATTTGATTGAACGGATAAAGGAAAAGATGTTGCCAGATAAAACCCAGGGTGACTCGTCACCCAGCAAGTGGCGGACGGTGATATCCGGAGCGATGCGGCCCAGGTAGCGAGTCCGGTCCGGTTCCAAGCGTCGACAAGAGAAAAGCACGTGGGCGACGGTGAGAGGCACGGCGCACCCGCCGCAAACGGGCTGCTCATCTCCGCGGAGAAGGTGGCCATGCGTCGCATACGTATGACCGATGCGGAGCCTGCATAAAATCACTTCGTTTGACCTGTTGTCTTGCGAGCAAGACCTCCAATGCTCCAGAGTCGGCTTCACCTCTCGGAGCTTCCTGCCTCCACGCAGGCGCCACTCTGCCTGCCACTCCGTTAGAATAAAAGATCGTACAGCAGGGTAAAAATCACGCGCCGGCAATGGCAACCGACGAGTGCAGGGTGCTGCAGCAGCACGCCTTGCAGCCGCGTCTGCCAGCTCATTGCCATGAACGCCAACGTGACTGGGAATCCAGCAGAACTGAACAGATTTACCCGATTGTTCTACTGACTGAAGCCGAGCTAAAATGTCTTGAACGATCGGGTCGGCTGGATTAAAACTCCGTAGGGCCAACAGGCTGCTTAGGGAGTCCGATAAAATCAAGTAAAAAGGTCCGTCCGATACCTCAATAAAACACAAAGCCTTCCCGATGGCAACAAGTTCCGATGAAAACACCGAGGCGAAAGATGGCAACGAAAATGAACGGGTATCGTCGCCAGCGACGAAAGAACAGCCCGCTCCCTCAGGTGTTTTAGAGCCGTCTGTGAATACAGGAATAAAACCATCGTAAGAGGCAAGGTGTTCCAAGGCTCGGACTCGTGCCTCTGCAGGCAGCAACTTGCCCTTTGGAACTGCAGAAAGCGAAAGATCCACCTGTGGACTGACACTTTTCCACGGTGGAGGGGGCGCAGCCCAGGTACGACGAACGTTACGCAATGCTATGTCAGCTATTGAAAACAGTTCTTTCATGCGCACTCCGAACGAGGGTCGTAACCTTCCGTTACATCGGGTGGCATGCCGTGAAAAAACGTATGGGTACGTCGGGTGCATAGGAAATTGGCGCAGTTTCAGCGCGTACCGCATACCCAACATCTGACGGCGGAGTGAAAGTGGCGGTTCATGCGCCTCAGCAAGAATGCTGCTCCTGGGCGAGGTGCGGAATGCTCCGGTGGCTACTCGGAGTGCTGCATGATGGACTGTATCCAGGACCCTCTTGCTAGATTCACTCGCTGAATCGTAGACAAAAGAAGCGTAATCTAGCTTCGATCGTACAATAGATCGATATAGAAGAAGAAGGGTCCTGCGGTCCGCACCATAAGATGTGCGGGCGACACATTTTAAAACGTTCAGGGATTTAAAACATCGTTCCCGAAGCGTTCTAAAATGTTCTTTATACGTTAAACGACTGTCAAAAAAGATCCCAAGAAACTTCGCCACCGGACGAGTAGGAATCATCTGTCCATAGAGCTGGATTCCCAAGGGAAGGTCGCCGCAGCGGCGGCGGCAAAAGTGCATAGCGACGGTCTTCGTTGTTGAAAAACGAAGACCATTGTCTCGACTCCATCTCTCCAACCGCGTCACTGCAAGCTGCAGCTGTCTGGCCATATGCCGAGTGCTTGAAGCGGCAAACCAAATGGCAAAATCATCCACGAAGAGCGATCTACCGATCGAGACCGGCAGATCATCAGCGATGTCATTGATCGCCACTGCAAAGAGCGCCACACTAAGCACCCCGCCCTGGGGAACTCCGTTATCTTGGGTAAAACTGCTCGAAAGACTACTGCCAACTCGGACTTTGAACCGACGACCCGATAAAAAGTTCTTAATAAAGAGGCCCATCCGGCCGCGTATGCCGTACTTGTGTACTTTGGAAAGTATTCTGTGTCGTAAAACTGTATCATAGGCCGCCTCAATATCAAAGAACAGTGCTCCAAGGTGCTTCTTTTCAGTAAAACAGGTGCGTATCTCGGTGTCGAGGGCTAAAATGTGGTCAACAGGGCTGCGGTGCTTTCTAAAGCCGCACTGGGCGTTTGTAAAAACACCGTGATGTTCCAAAAACCAGCTAAGACGCACATTGACCATCTTCTCCATCAGCTTTGAAAGCGATGATGTGAGAGAGATGGGCCGATAGTGGAGAGGGTCATGTCCCGACTTGCCAGCCTTCAAGATAGGAATGATAGTGGCTTCCCGCCAGGTCTCAGGGAAAGTGCTAGTCTCCCAAAGCGAATTGAAAGTTGCTAGCAGCGCCTCGAGGGCAACTGCTGGGAGATGACGGAGCATGTCGTTGTGGACAGCATCCGGACCTTCTGAGACGCTGCGCAACGAGCTGATGGCAGACGTGAGCTCAGCCATAGAGAAAGGCTCATTGTACATCAAATTTTCAGCTGTGCTGAAGTCCACGGCGGCTGGTGCAGGTCGTGAGGACGGCTCTCCTCGGCAGCGCTGATAGAGTGCACGGCCTATCGTCTCTGCGACGTCTAAAGGGTGGGATATGTCCGTGTTGTTCACTCTTAAAACCGGAAGCGGAACAGAGCTGAACCGGCCTTCAATGCGCTTCATGCGTGCCCATATCTGGGTCGTAGGAGTAAAACGGTTTAAGGAACTCACGTACGTGCGCCATGAAACAGCCTTTGCCTCTTTTAAAACGCGACGGGCAAAAGCCCGCGCTTTCTTAAAAGCGATGAGGTTCTCAGTAGTACTACTCCGGTCAAACTTTCTAAAAGCGCGCTTCCTGGCACGAATCGCATCTCCGCATTCCTTGGTCCACCACGGGACCGGAGGACGACGAGGCTGACTCGACGTCTTGGGTATGCACCCGTTTGCGGAGTCAATGAGTAAACATGTAAAATCCTCTGTAGACATCACAGAGGGGTCGGCTCTGGATAAAACCGTGGCCTCTACGGCGGCCTGGAATTCGCCCCAGTCGGCCTTCCGAACATTCCACCTAGGTGGACGGTTGCCTGACACTGGGGACTCCTGGTGCTCCAGCCACACTGGGAAGTGGTCGCTCCCGAGTGGGTCGTCATGGACGGACCAGGTAAAAAGCTGAGCTAGCCGCGGACTGACTAAGCTCAGGTCCAGAGCCGATGTTTGACCGGAGGGTGTTGTAAAATGGGTGCGCTGTCCTGTATTTAAAATACACAGCGCCTCATCGCGGATAAAAGATTCTAAAAGTCGACCACGAGTGCCAGTCGTGTCGCATCCCCACGCCAGGCTATGGGCATTAAAATCGCCGACTACCAGGACCGGAGGTGGAAGCTCATCGACAAGTCGATGCAGCTCAACCACCGGGAGCGCTATACCTGGTGGTAGGTATAAAGAGCACACTGTCAGTTCCCCGGTGGTTGAAATCAACTCTGGCGGCCACCGCCTGCAGAGGAGTCTGCAGCGGCACCTGGCGAGCAGGTACGCTGTGGTGAACCGCCAGAAGCACACCTCCATGGGCAATGGTAGGGGTGTCCAGGTCTCTTCTAAAAACAGAGTAGCCCTTGATGGCAAAGGTAACGTTTGGCGCTAGCTTGGTCTCCTGGAGACCTAAAACAAGGGGTGTGCGCCAACGGATAAGAGACTGTAGGTCCTGGTAGTTGGCCCGGAGGCCTCTACAGTTCCACTGTAGAATAAAAGGCGTGGTTAAAAAGGCGCAAAAAGGGCGCGTATAACATGAGGCAAAGGCGCACACAGATACCTGACTGACCACAAAAAAGGTAAAAAGCACCGAGAGAAATGCACCTGGTAAAAAAGCGCAATAGCGCGAAAAAGATAAAAGGATAAAAGAGGAAATGACTAGACTGAAAGACTAGACTAGGTCCTCTAACTCCGAGGAGGCGCTCCCCCCGTAGCGGATACGGGGGTGCCCTGAGCCCTCTCGGTGAAGCCTCCCTTCAGCAGAGGCAGATCGGGCATGGCTCGGGCCCGGCTGGGGCCTTTTCGACCGGGGGGCGTCGCCCTCCGAAGGTGACCAGCTCGGGGGCGTCTGCCGCTTGGCGAGGCGCCCTGGAGCCGCGGAGGGCTGTTGCCGCCCCGACGGGGATGTCGAGGCGGCGGCCTGTGTCCTCGACACAGGCGTCTCTGGCAGCGGCGGTGGTGGCCGCCGCTGCGGAGGTGGAGGAGGCGGCGGGGGACCCATGATGGGCCGAGTCCCCGCCTCAGGTGTCTCCGGGGTGTCAGCGGCGACAGCCGCATTGGCACTCCCGGAGGCGGAGTCGGCAGACGAGGCTTCCTTAGCCTCGAGGGCCTTCTGGACGAGGCGAGCCCTCCTCGCCTCACGTGCCCTTCTCTCCTCCTCCCCCCGCCGCAGAGCCTCCTGCACCGCCGTAGACGGTCGGGGGCGGGGCGGGGTGGGTGGCGCCTTACCCTGCGCCGGGGGGCGCCGACCACCCTGTCGGCGCTGGACGACGATCCAATCGTCTCCATTACCGTTCGCGGCTGGAGCGGGACTGGGTGGACCCCACACTGACTCTTGAGCAGCCTGCTCTGTGTTGCTCGGCGGCGCACGAGGCGCCGTGTTGTCCGCTGAGTCACCAGTGGCTACGACGGTGAGGCCGAATCGTTTGAGAAGCTGCACGAGCTGTGCTACGCTCATCTGGGAGGCATCGGTAGAGTTTGTGACTCTCACCTTCTGGGCATACGAGGTCTTCGGGTGACTCTGGTTGTACACCTCCCGGGCCTCTTTGAAAGACAGATTTCTGGTAGCCTTGATGGTCATGATCTCTTTCTCCTTGACGTATGCAGGGCAAGACCTATCATACGCGGAGTGCGGCGTCTGCCCCTCTCCGCAGTTGACGCATCGGGGGGTCTCCGAGTCACAGGTTTCGTCAGTGTGGTCCTGCGAAGCACACTTGGAGCACGTGGGTCTTCCTCGGCAGTTGTCCTTTGTGTGGCCGAAACGTTGGCAGCGGAAGCAGCGCATGGGCGCTGGGACGAAAGGCCGCACGCGAACCTTCACGTAGCCCACGCGAATCTCACTCGGCAAGTCGGTAGAGTCAAATGTCAGAATGATGTTGTTGGTCGAGACCGTGCCTCTCTTCGTCATGATGCGGCGAGCCGCTGTCACGCCGAAATCGGCGAGCCCGTCCGCAATATCCTCGTCGCTCACTCCCCTCAAATCGAAACAGTTAATGACCCCTCGTGAGGAGTTCTTAGAACGGTGGGGCTCCACTGTAAGCGGGATGGAAACGAGCCTCCGGCCGGATGCCCGTCCCTCGGAGAACACGAAGCGAGTAGCGTCCAATGCTTTCGCCGCCTCCTCGCTTTTCCTGAACTCGACCTCCAGCGCGCCATCACGCATCCGGTCACAACGAACTATCGAACCAAACCGGTCGCAGCCATCCTTCCGCTGGAAGGGCGACAGAGAGCTCAGCTCCCTGTCTGCGCTCCGGAAGATGAGGATCTTAGGAGATCGTGGACCTTTTTCAAGCACCGTTCGCCTGTCGGCCGAGGCCAACGGGCGAGGATCGGCCGAGGCCGAAGGATTGGTAAGAGTGGGGGAAGGGGGGTTGGTCGAGTTATCCATGGAGTGTGCTTGGTCTCCGCCAGCTCGGCCGCCGACGCTCCGCAACGGCGCCGCTACAAGGCCTGGGACGGCCGAGCTGACTGTACGGGACTTGGCGGCACCTTCCGCGGGGGAGAGAGAGACTCACCACCCCCCACGGTCGGATACCGCCTCCTCCCTTGACGCCTAGCCGAGTCACCGCCAGGGGCAGCGACAGATCAGTCCCACCGACGGAGGACGAGCACAAGTGCCCGAACCCCGCCGGCGACACCTCTCAGACACCACCCCCGGCGGCGTCACGACTGGGAATGGCTCCTCAAGTGCGGCGCCCCACTGAGTGTCCCGCCCTTACAGAACTCAGGGCCAAAGAGGCGTGTTGCCCAGCCACCGCGACTGGCTCCGCACGGTGGGGGGCTCAACCTCCAGGATCCCGTTGTCCTGGGGTACGGGTCGGCTCGCCTAGCCTAGTAAAACCGGCTGGTACCCGAGGGGACGCCACTCCCCTTACACTAGCCCAACTCGGCTGTGTTCCTGCGGGTGCAAAAACAACGAAAAAGGTAGGAAAAGAATCAGAAAGCTGTGATCGAAAGAAACGCGGACATCCGGTGAAAAGCAAAGCAAAAGCAAACAGAGACCGCTCAAGAGAAACAAAACCACGAAAACCAAGAAAAGTCGGGCCGTACCATCTGTCCAACCAGCGATCAAAGCAAGTCGCAAGCAAGCATGGGTCAAGCTGGGGCCGAGGGGGCGCTACTCCCCTTGCTGGCCGAGGCCAAGGCCGCCGCGGGGCAAAGGCCCAAGGAACCCAGTCCGACAGCGACCCCGGCCACTGCCAACCCCCTGCGGGGCCAATCCTGCAGACAATCCATCCAGTAAGCAAGGCAAGTCCAGGTCAAAACGCGCGTCAAGCTGGGGCCGAGGGGGCGCTACTCCCCTTACTGGCCGAAGTCACAGCCGCCGCACAGCCGGAGCCAGATGACCCCGGCTAAGCAGCAGCTCTGACCACGGTCAGCCCCCTGCGGGGACCAGCTTGGAGAGGATTTATCTCCATTTGTGCCGCACAGGCCCCGTCCGGCAGCCCAGCGGGATGCCAGGAGCAACGCCAGTGCAACAGGAGTTGGCCAGAGACGGACCAGGCCAACGGGGTTCGTGATAGGTCGGACATACCAGGGGGCTTCGAGGGGGTGGGTAGTGGCAGCCAGGACATTCTGTCGTATAGTCACCAAACGTCAGAGGTTAGGGTAGTCATAAACGATATTGATTAAAACAAGCTTAACGATAGGCACAAGTGTCATCGCTCATAAAAAGCGAGAGTGCCGGGAAAGAAGGGATGAGAGTCGAGACTCGAGGCCACATCCGTTCAACCAAAGTTTAAAAATGATCCACAAATAGTGGTCCGAGTACTGTCAGACAGACTGGAGCCCAGTTATGACCGCATATGACTGTAGCAACGGCTTGGCAACAGCATAACTCATTAAACATTGGTGGGTTGTCAAATACGAGAGACGACTGGTGATGACTTGTGTTCATTAAGGTACGTCAAATAACAAGTGCCTTGTATTATTTAACTTCCCATTTCAATAAGTAATCAAATTCATACCTTCATGAGCAACAGCCTTCACATTTTCATTTCTTAGAACTTTCGATTTTCTAGCGAGCTCCAGTCGCCATGGCAACGATCACATGGCCACGATCACAAATCACCATGACAACGCCCTCGCCGCAACAGACGCCGCGTCTATACATCGTGGCGCAGACTACAGCTTCACCCTGGGCTGGGAATATTGCCCGGGGACGATCGATGACGGGAAGAGTGTTCACGTCACCAGCACTCCCTCCCTCTCTCCCCTCTCCCCGGCGCAGCTGTCATCGGTGAGGGTCCACCATCGGTCACCCACCAGGCTACCCGAACAGCTGTGGTGGCGGTTTGGCACCCCTCCCCTTCCACAAGCGCTAGCCCATCCCCATTCCCCACGCTGGCTAGCTTGGGTGAGGTCCAGAAAGGTTGAGGCATATCCAGCATTCTGCCAAAAGTTGCATGACGCCAACAATTTCGCACTTGGAGCGAAATGTCAAGGCAAAGTGCCAAACTGATTAGCGCGAGTCCAGTTTGCCTCGGCTGGCTGCATTGTAGGAAGCTGAGTAGATTTTGTAGCCAGCTAGCTAGATAGATACCCTCCCAGCTAAGACGCGGCTGTCAGCACGTGCGGCTTCGGTCGGCCATCCAGTTGGCAGGAATCCGCCGCCACAAAAGGCGCTGCCAAATCCGACAACCGGACGGACAGAGTCGACGTTCGAGGGCGCTGTCGGACCGGTTTGCTGCGCGGCATGGAGTCGGTATGGGTGGCTCACTGCAGGGGCCTCAGCGAGTGATCAAGGCTGGCGATGAAATGTCTTAATCGTGTTACTGCAGATTTGACTGGTTTTATTGCCAATTGCTGAAAATGTAGGTAATTTGATGATAATTTGGATCAGTGCCTATTTGAAGTAAAATCATAAGAATCGAGAATGAAGAATTAGCAAACAAAAACTTACAGATGTGGTTTCATAAACGCATCTGCTTTTGTCAAAAACCTTCATCTTCTCACCACCGACCATGTTGCTGCCCCTTTGCAATTCAAACGTCCACCGACTAGCATGACTCACCAGCTTGCAATGGTGACTCACCGACCTAACCCGAGCCGTTGCGACTCTGCTGACTCGAGATTCTCAAAGGCAGACCAGATTCTCATATGTAAAACCTCACGTAACAAATGGATTCGTCACGGACTCAATCCTACTCCCTCATGGTTGAGAAAACATCTGAGAAGCCTGCGGCTCCTCCTACAATGCTAAGGAGGCCATCAGCAGGGGCTTTATAGCACCATGAACCTAATTCGAGGAGTTCCTAGACGGATAATTTCAGAGCAGAAGCCAGGTACGTCAACTATCACAGCAATCCCTTGGGGCTGTTCTGTTCTATTTTCGGAGCGTGCTAGTGACACGAGTCGGACTTTCTTTCTCCTGTTTGGCCTTTGGGCATCTCCGTTTCACCTGCGCTGGAGCGTTGCTGGAAGATTTGCAAGAGGAAGTCGCTATAAAAAGCCGTATGAGTGGCACACTGGTGCTTACTGCAGACAGTGAGAACAGACAGCAGAACAGACCGCGGGTCGCTGCAGTCATACAAAACGCTCCTAATGGCAACAGGTGCACGGAAATGTGAGCTCACATGTAGATGAGCACTGCAGCTGCATTGAAAACACAATAGCTCAGTGATGTGCCAAACAACCCGTCAGCAAAACGAGAGCGCCTCGTTTCAGCGAGAGGTCAAGGGGACCATATGTAAAAAGCATGCATTCAATCAGAGCACTGCTTGTGATTTACTTTCACATAAGCAGCGTTTAAACGCTAACGAGAGGCATTTTCATTCACCAGCCCGGAAACGAACAGTCCCGTATGAGCCCTTCTTGCGGAAGCCAAGGAGCGCAACCAGCCCAACACCCGCCCTTGTATTTACGTACATCATCGATGCGTGCAGCTGGATGCCAAAAACACCCACCGTTGCCTAGCAACCGGCGCATCCCGGCGCGTGGCAGCGTTCTTCAAACGCCCCGCCAACTTCCGGCTGGTTCGCCAGCCGGCAGCCATCCCTCAACACAGCAATAGTCCGTCGGTCACCACGTGACAGAGTTCGTTGATGACAAACGGCGTCACGTGACCGCCGGGGTGTTGACGGCGGTCGCCTGGTGACCGGGGGAGGGGAGGAAGGGGGGGGGGGTGATATGAGGAACAGCTGGGGGCGCTCTGAATGCCGATGAAGGGTAAGAGATGGGGCGTAATTGATCGTCCGGGTCAGGTCAAGTTGTGCGTAACGCGAGTTAGGAAGAAGAGATGATGAGACGAGGCATGCAGATGGTTGTCGGCTGTCTCAAATATTTGACAATCGTTCTAGAAAAGTGTAGAAGTGATTCATTATTTGATGGATTTTATTCCCTAACAGCATATTGCACTCAAGGGTCAACAGGCTAAAAAAAACATGAATGATCAAGTGCTCTATTTTGCCAGCGCACGCATCTGTCCTGCACCCTGCACTCTTCTTCACAACGCATTTTGCTTGTTCAACAATACCCACCCAGCCTACCTCCATTCGTCTCTTACGTCAGATACACATCCAGCCATCCAAAACACCCCCTCCTAGGCACTCTCAGGGCTACACAGGCATCGCACCCCTGCTGAGGCGCCGCGAATCTAGGACGATGACAAACGGACCTCATTCATTCTGGGGGTGCGTTTGGACGCTGCAATATGCAACGTCGCGAAGCAACGCTAAGCAACACGAGGTCATCGGTTACACGCGGCCGCCGGCCATACTTCAGAGGTGCTTGTTTGCCCTTCTGAGGTCAAGAAAATACCGCACAGGCGAGCAGTGTGCAACGGCTGTGCCCAGCCCGCGTGGGTGTAGGGCATAGTCCGTGGTTTGCACGGGTGTCAGATGGAACGCATCGTAAGTGAAATACACTCAGGAAGCAGAGCAGAGGGATAAATATGTTTGTTTCTTTAGGATGAGATTGGTAAGCGCTCGCGCGAGTTGTGAGGCACGCAGCTGAGGTAATTAGGATGGACGGTTTCCCACACAGATCGAATTTAAGCTTTTCCACATTTTCTCACACCATCTTCGATTTTCGAACAACGGCCAAAAAAAGAATAAACGTCGCCAAAAAAAAAAATGAATGCAAACTTTTGCCGAGTACAATAAAAAAAATCCAATGACGATGTCGACAATAGCTCTCAATAGTGACAGGCATGTTATATTAGAACGAACGACCATCAAATTTACCAACGGAATCCGCCCCGGAATCATTTCCGCCCGATGGAATGACGGCGGCACGCTTATTGCTTTCCGGTCTTTGGCACGCGACATTCTCATTTCCGCACCTCCGACAAATTTGCATCTCCATTTCCCGGCAGTGAGGTCCGATCGATCACCGAAGTTGTCTGGATAGCGGGGGCGTCCCGAGCTCAGGGGAGTGGCAGACAGGGGAGGGGTTGGGGAGGAGGGAATGGAGGACAGCAGGGGTGCAGGGAAGCCGTCGCTAGCGACGGCAACGACGCAGACGACCGACGGACGAAATGAGCCGACGCGTCGGGAAGAGAGGGAAGACACGTGGAGGGCCGAGAACAGTGTCGCGTTACGCCCACGTCAGGGGAAAGAGAAATGTGACCGCAAGGGGACCACGAGAGGGGTGGGGCTGCTGCACAAAAGGTCTATGATCGAGGTTAGCACGTGTGAAGGTCAAGGGTCACGGGGAGAATATGGTGAAAGTAATAAGAACGCCAGCCATGTCACGAAACAAATGAAATAATCCAAGACGTAGCCGACTTTTACATTCATTATATTATATCACAAACTTTGATAAAAGGACCAACGTGTCATTTAATTCTTCAGAGGTCAACGTTCAACTCACGAATGAAATAAGTCACGGTTCACTTGAACTATCTCCGAATGCCAATGCTAGCTCTCCCTGTCCATAATAGACACTGGATAGCCGTGGCATTTGGCGAAACCTGTCCGCGACCGCAGCAAGCCGTAATGTCCGGGGTGAGTTGACGGTCCGGTCTTTTCAAAATCCAGTCGCGTACAACCGGTCCCAACCAGACAGTTGTAACTGATGTAGGTATAGATTGTTCAGGCGGCTGGACATGACAGGCTGAGATTGCGTAAAACTCGCCTCTTTGCTAGCCAAAATTCAATAGACATTTCAACAGCCCCACACGTAGGTATAGGATACGGAAAAGAAGGAGGCCATTTCAGGCGAAAAATTTCCAGAGATGATGCTATTTCCAGAGTTCCGACACCAAATGTGCATTATGTCACATCATGTTAAACGCAGAGCTAGATTACGTCATTTTCTGTAATTTTCATGGACAAGTGATCCACGTGTACTCATCAGTGATGCTCATCCATCAGGAAGAGCGCAGTTGCCCGCGGTCGGCGGCCATGATGGATGTACCGGGACAAATTGTCAGCTGATGAATATGTAACGGTGCGCCACTAACGCCACATGACCCAACCGTCGCGTCGGGGCGGTCAGGACGCGTCAGCAGCCACAGAGAGAGACGCATTGTAACTTTGTAATAGACAAAGAGAGCGAGGTTTAGGAGTGGGTGTCCTAAGTTAACATGCGGGTGTAATATTGGTCACAAGAGCCACAAAAACCATAAGAAAACATAGCAAACAATTCATCATTTTTATCAACACCTTCCCTGCTCTGAAAAACTGGCATCGATTGTTCGTGTGTCGGTCCGATCCGTGTTTCCAATGTAGGTTTTGTTTTCCAATCCGTGTTTTGTCTAGAAAATCTCGTGAAGAGGCGTTTTACTTCCCTCCCATGTTTTGTCCTCAGTCTAAATTTGTTGGAAACGGTCCTCCCACCACCAACGAGTGGCCCTTTGTGTTACTCAGTGGGCGGGGCTAGTCGATAATCGAAACACTGATTGGCAGCGGTGACTGCAGCCACCAAAGGACGGACGAATCATTAACGGTCAGAACAAAAGCTTTTTGTTCCAGGCTTCAGCACGTTTATCCATAAAAAATATCACGCTTTAGGATTAAGTTTGAAGGAACATTCGATATTGCCCAATAAATCGCACATGCAAAAGTCTTGCCAACTTTTTGTTCAAAAAAAGAGGAGAGAGAGAGAGAGAGAGAGAGAGAGAGAGAGAGAGAGAGAGAGAGAGGAGAGAGAGAGAGAGAGAGAGAGAGAGAGAGAGAGAGAGAGAGAGAGAGAGAGAGAGAGAGAGAGAGACAGAGAGACAGAGAGACAGAGAGACAGAGACAGAGACAGACACAGAGAGAGAGAGAGAGAGAGAGAGAGAGAGAGAGAGAGAGAGAGAGAGAGAGAGAGAGAGAGAGAGAGAGAGAGAGAGAGAGAGAGAGAGAGAGAGAGAGAGAGAGAGAGAGAGACGCAGTTCATATCGACCGAACACATCCATAGCACCTCCAGTGAGACCGTCCTCCATGCCCGTTACTCTACCACATCACATAACACCATTTTCCCCAGAGCACCTCTCTTTCCGAGAATAGCCCCTCCCCGTGGAAAAGAACCACGCCATAGCACGTCTATTGCTCGTCTATTGCGGGCAGCCGCCCACTATGGGGGCCGCCATCACACCATTCGTTTTGTATGTTCTGACACATCGGGGGATATACGAGACCATTGGGAATGGACCTACTGGGGTGGTATTGGTCATGGTATAGAGCGGGTGACCATGGAATATTCTGTAATTTAGACGCATTGCTCTCCTGAGAAAGCGTTATTTAACCCAGACATAAGCTAAGAATACCTGCTGCCATTTTACTTGCTAGCGATGAAGCGCATCATTAGTATCTTATGCATAATTTTCGTTGCATGGTTTTGCTTTTCCAAGAAACGAACACCTTCAGCGAATAGCACTTCCCGACAACGAGGTCTTCGTTTTGAAAGGAGCGCGTTATTCTCGCAATACCATACATGCGAGCCGAACCATCCCATGTCGAGAGCGGCTATTTCTCTCCATAGGCGTGGCCAGAGGTGCTGTTCTCATCGCCATTTCTGACGTCACTGGAATATTGACGTCACTGGGGGCTAGTCAATCAGGATTCAGTGGTGACATAATCAGAACAAACTGGAGAGAACGGCTAAAACGAGGCCTGTAATGAGACACTGTTACGTCACGGAAGTTCAGCTGATGTCGTGACGTCAGCGAATCACTACGGGTGACGTGGGTAGGACCACTATAGAAATAGAATCGAGAATAAAGTCTCAAATAAATGCATACGTTCAAAACTTTAGATATTCCTATCACAATTATTCATTTTATTTGAAATATTCATTAATTTTCATAAGAGCATGGCGGTGTGATCCATTAATATGAGTATCACATTTCCAAAGTAAGAAACAATGTCGATGATATGCCGACATCCAGGATATGAATTCATATTTGAAATGGATACCAAGTGCGGGCCGGCATTCCATCTAGGTATTGTCAGAATGTTATCAAAACGACGACGACATTTTCTCACAGTTATACAAGTTTGATACATATTAATATTTCGTAGTACGCTGAATTCAGCATGTCAATGGTACTCCACAGGAACTAAATTCCCCCGCATTCCCTCACCGACATATCTTAGAGACGATATTCGTCGTATATCGTATTAGAATCGGGGCGGCACACGACTGAAGCGACCTCCACAGCTGTAAGGCGGCACCTCTATCACAACCTCACGATACCTCTACATTTCCCGTTTTATGAGAATCTGTAAAACATTGATGTAACAGGGCGGAGCCAATCTAGTGTCGTCCCTATCACCCACACCAACAAGGAAATGGGACATGGTCCGTCCTTGTGCCATGCTACCGATACGAAGCCAGCTGGCCAAAGCTACAATAAAAATAACGGGATAGTGCCGCCCTACCAAAGGGAAGTTCTGTAATATATGAATATATGTAGAATTAGATAGGTATATGGATGGATATGATTGCAGTGTGGCAAAGGGGACAAGTGCATGTTTGTGCAGGGCAGCTAATTCATCGCATGCGAGGTGAAATATGTCCCATAAGATTTTACATTGGAGAAAGGGGGTGCAGGAATGTCGAGTAATTGGGGCAGCTCGGTATGCAGGTCATAGCACTGGGTCAATGGCGCTTCCTTGGACACAACCTCAATGACCGGCAACAACAAACGGTCGCCAAGCTGTGACATTCGTAGCGGGGACCAAACAGAAATGGTGAGCTGTAGTGACCTCTGACCGGATAGGTAACAGAACGGGTCCAAAATTATATCGTTGGTGGAAGTTATGCATCTAAAAATGGGGGCGAACCCCTAGATTTCCGAGTGGCAGCGCCCGCCAAAAATCGGTCCACGCATCAATCCGGTATCAACGTGAACTAAAAGCTCATGCATACCAAACAAGCTCAAAGCAATTCCCAATCATCGTTGGCTAAGCTCTGTCATCACCCCTGATCGGCATATGGTGATTCCGTCAGATTTCTGGATAGGGAACAGCCCCTGCACCCTTTGGCAACGTGCGAACGCTCGACACTACAGCTGACACGACTTTTTACACGACTTTTTACAGCAAATCCTCCCCAAACCCGAGACAGAAGAAACATCAGCCGCTTACGTAAGCGTTCTGACTTCTGTTCGTCATGACAGGGCAGTAAAGAAAACACATGCTCCCAGCGAACCGGTGTGACACGGATTATGCAAAACGTCGACGCGAGCCGCGTCAGCGACAAGTATGCGGCAGCAGACTGCCAACAACAGCAAAAACATCCGTCTTCTAGACACCCTACATGGCAGGGGGCAGCGCGTCAACGAGACGAATTCCATTTTACGGTTGAATACCTCAACACTGTCCTCATTAGTCGGTTAAACCGAGCAAAAACCACGAGACCACATGTGGTAAAAACCACAGCGTTCCTTCGCGCGTCAGGTGCCAGGTAAAAACTGCCTCCAGTCTCGCGTTCCGTGAGCTGGAAGCGCGAGTTTCCAGCTCCAGTTGCTACCTGATTGCGCCTGCGCCTCAGCACATGCTCTACGATATCACGTTGCTTACATCCCTCGTAAGGAGTTCGTGAAAGTTATGCCTAGGAGAACTTATGCATAGCATTCATCCATGAATGCCTCGTGCTATTCTCTCAGCGCAACGCTTGGGCCTTGCCCAACAACCTCACTCTACCGAGGTCGTGCCTCATGACACGCACACACTGTCATATCCGTATTCCTTCTACGCAGGTCCATCCTTGTCCTAACATCTACACCCGACAGCCCTCTCTCCTCACCGACACCACCTCAGCCGTCACCCATCTCATGTTTTGACACGTTGTCTGGAGGTCACATCAGTGTAACGCCAGCACCCAGCACACTCACAGCAGCCTCAGTCTTCTACAGCTAGACACCAGCAGCGGTACACGACAGCTGTGTCCATTTGTGGCGCAGTGTCGGCGACAAGCGGCGGACGGCGCAGACAGGAGGCTGTAAATCCTGGCCAGAGCCCGACGGAGGTCAGACAGCAATGAAGGACATCGGGCACAAGCCACGCAAAGGACTATTGCGATGTAGATGGATGGATGGAGTCTAGTGCGGCAAGCACGGACGAGTCAAGTATACGCATCTGCAGGGCGGGAGAACAAATGGAAGAGCAAGTAAGAAGCAGAACCATGTTAAATCCCTTCCCTTCTGATTAAAAAAAAAAACGTCTGATTTCACCAGAAGTAACAAGTCATGTCCCTGTGCCATGGAGAAGAGAGCTGTAGAGGGCTCTGAGTGCAAAAACTTCCTAGCACCATGAAGGACTCCCAAAGGAGGAACGTGACTATGCGTCTTTTGAGAGCCTACGAGACCATGCCCGTTCCCTATGCACACAAATGTGCGCGTCCGTCGTAGTTCCGTCGAAGGCCGAAGGGAACTGCGTGGCTCACTGTATGTTTACACAAAGGTGAGAAGGTCAAACGACTCGGCGACTAACCAGTAACCTTTGACAATCATGGAAGGCTACACGTAGCAGGGTTGCGTGCGCTATTACCTGAGAGGTCACCACATGGGTCACCGGGTCCACGTAGGTATAGTATCACGGACAGCGGGTCAAGGTCGGCATGGGTAGATTTTAGTATCTTCATAGTATCACGAGTGGCCAGTAAGGCGCCGCAAATGACGGGGTACTTCAGGGTTGAGTACTGTGTGTCACGCTTTAGCACTGGCGGACTATGCAAACGATTTCAATGTGTGCTCTGTCAAATGTCCATGAAAGCACTTAAAACTATCACAGGTAAAATATGCTTTCTAGTTGCCTTTGCAGCCAGAATTGCTCTGGTCATTCAATTTGTAAGTGCCCCAGAAATATCCAGGTCTAAGAAGCGTAACGGTCTCGAGTCAGAAACGTGACTCTGCATATCCTGCCGTTCCCACAGGCACGCATACCGGTGTATAAATCGCTGCAAAATCACGTGCCGTTTTCATTACCTGCAGCGCAAAAACCGCTGCTAAACATGCCCGCTCACCGCACCGTACTTGATTCACATAGACCGCCAGCAAATCACTGTAGCACACTTCATCACACCACCGCCACCAGAACCGTTACTGCTACCGCCACGGCCACCGCCACTACCACCGCCACTACCACCGCCACGGCCACCGCCACTACCACCGCTACCGCCACCGCCACCACTACCGCCAAGCCTGGCCGCTCAGGAGCTCAGTGGACCAGGGCAGTGGGCGGTGGCAGGCGTCGAGGAACTGACGGAGCAGCACGACCCGCCAGTGGCGGAACGAGAGGCGTGACACGCGAGAGAGAAGGAGAGAGAGAGAGAGAGAGAGAGAGAGAGAGAGAGAGAGAGAGAGAGAGAGAGAGAGAGAGAGGGGAGAGGGAGAGGGAGAGGGAGAAAGAAAGGGAAGGAGGGAGGAAAGAGAGAGAGAGGGAGATATAGAAACCAACAAAATCTGAAATAAAACTATAACACCATACATAAAAAGCGGTGGGAAAAAATCAATTTCTCCCCGGCATAAGCTGGTGCAATAACCTACAAACCACATCCTGTTCAAGTGGAGTGCGCATTGAACAAGACGTACTGCTCTGAAATCATCACCTCTGACCTCAGTCCAGCCGTATACAGCTGTGACCTTTCAAAGCCCTGGGGGATACGGACAAAGAACGCTTTGAGCGTCCGGCTACGCTTGTCGCAGGCGCGTCACTGCTCGCCGAAGCCGCGCCACTGCTTGTCACAGCTGCGTCACTGCTCGAAGCAGCCGCGTCGCTAGTGGTAGCAGGTACAGAGGCTCCGTTTATTGTAGAAGTTGCGCCACTGTTTGCTGCATCTACGTCGCTACTCGTCTCTAGCGCGCCACTGGTCGTCATAGCTGCGTTGCTCCCGATCCCAGCCGCGCCACTGAACGTCGCAGCCGCGTCACTCCTCGTCCCAGCTGCGCCGGTATGTCGCCATCAGCGATACGGTTGTTATGCCGCTGCAGGACCGTCCGTCGAGCACAAAGGAACGACTGAAGGCGGCCAGAGGTGTCACGCCCAACAAAGGCGTGGGTCCTGGGCCTCGTTTCATAAAACTCTGCCGTAACTTACACCTTTCCGTAATTCACACCCTTTCAAACTACGGAGCGCAAATAAAGCGGTTTCACAAAGCCACAACTGGAATTGTTT